>NC_056751.1:538416175-538440225 GCF_019279795.1 Protopterus annectens | reverse complement strand
TATCCTCAGTCTTTTCTTGCCCCAAATGTGAGGAGACCCTAAAAAGATAAGGCGAAAACCAAACAACACCAAACACTCCTGTACCTAATATATGTACAATATATACAAATTTTCAAAAATGGAACCCCACCCACACAACCACCCCTAAACACAGAGGGAAGGAGGGAGGGTAAATTGGACTGCAGCAATGTGGATCTTCGAACATCTACATTTATGGTAGGTACAAAACTGTACTATGTTCTTCATCTCACATTGCTGCAGTCCTAACACTTGGGTAGAATGTCAAAGCAGAGGTAAGTGAGGATGGCTAAACTATAATGAAGCAGGAGCTGCCAAAATGCCCTGCAACACAGCAGTGGCAAAACCAGCCCTGGATTTAGAATAGAGAGGAAGGTGGTAATGCTTGGAGAAAGTATGCACTGAACTCAAGTAGCTGCCTCCAAAATATCCTTAGTTGCCACCCCTTAGAAATGCTGTTGAAGTGGCAGTAGCCCTCGTGGAATGAGGCCTAATCCCAGCTGGAATCTCCTTGCCATGATGGGAATAACAGAATGCAATGCAAAACCCAATCCACTTAGATATAGTTTGTTTTGACACAGGCTTGCCCTGGGAACTCAAAGCAAAAGAAACAAACAACTGCTGAGACTGCCTAAAATCCCTAGTCCTGCTTAAATAATAACGCAACTGCCTGTGTAGATCTAAAGTGTGCAAAATCTTTTCCCCTTATTTTGGGGATCTGCATAAAAAGTAGGCAAATGAATAGTTCGGGTTTAAAGCCACACTAGAAACCACCTTAGGCATAAATGAAGGATTAGTATGTAATGATACCTATCCTTATGAAAATCAAAAAAGGCTCAACCGCCATAAGGGCCTGCAATTCAGAAACCCTTCTTGCAGAAGTAATGGCCAACAAAAAGCAGTCTTCCATGACAAGTATTTCAATTCAGCAGTAGTCGCATGAGCTCAAAAGGTTGTAGAGTAAGTTTCTCCAACACAAAATTGAGGTCCCAAGCAGGAGTAGGAGCTCTACGTGGGGTCTTATATTCTTTGCCCTCTAAGAAATTGCTTGAACAAAGGATGAGAAAACAATGGTGGGTCACAATCATAGTGAGCTGAAATTGCTGCAGCATGAATCTTAACGGAAGAGAAAGACAAACCTTTGTCCAATAACTCAGTAAGATATTGAAGAGCCACACTCAAATTAGCTCAGAAACATCAAATCCTTTGCTGCACTCCAAAATAAAAATCTCTTCCATTTTTCTGCATACACTTCTGGCGTACTAGGTCTTCTGGCTTCCATAATCACATTCAAAACTTGTTGAGGAAGTTGAGACCTGCTGTGGTTCAAACAGAATATGCCAGGCTGTTAGATGAAGAGAGTGAAGCTTGACATTGAGAAGATGACCGTCCCTCTGAGACAAAGGTGTGGAATTAAAGGTAAAGGCCATGGAGGCTTCCTTACCAGATTCCTCAGTAATGGGTACCAGTGTTGCCGAGGCCAATCTGGAGCTATCAAAATCATCCTTGGCTTGTCTTGTCTGACCTTTAGGAGTACCTTTGGGAGGAGAGGCAGAGGTGGAAAGGCATACACATGAAGATGTTCCCAACTGAGCGAAAGAGCATCCACTACCCAAGCTGTGTGATGAAACCTTTTGTGCAAAACTTTGGCAGCTGGTGGTTTAGTGGAGAAGCGAACAGATCTATGTCTGGAGTTCCCAGGACACTGTCAATTGTCGAATACATGAAGATCCAGTTTCCACTCGTGGGGATCCATGATTTGCCTGCTTAACACATCTGCTAAGGAGTTCTGTGCTCCTGGCAGAAACCTTGCCTGTAGATTTAGCTGCAAGCTGAGCGCAGTCTCCCACAAAATCATTGCTTGCCTGCATAGAGGATAAGAATGTGTTCCCCCTTGCTTGTTGATGTACCACATGACAGTTGTGTTGTCTGTTAGAATCAACACCTGCCCAGGAAGAAGTAACCCCTTGAAAGCCATTAATGCAAACTGGACTGCTAACATCTCCTTCATGTTGATATGTAGATGCTGTAGTCTGGCAGGCCACTTGTCCTGTATCCACTTTCCATTCAGATGAGCTCCCCAAGCTATGTCTGAGGCATCTGTTGTTAGAATCTGACGCCTCTGGCCGGGTCACAGAGAGTCCCTTGTTTAGGTGACATTCCTGAGCCCACCACAAAAATTCCTTTTGAATGCAAGGTATTATTGGAATGACAGTGTCCAAATCCTGGCAGTGCTGTGTCCATACATTTTTTAGAAACCATTGCAGCTTCCTCATATGCAGTTTGGCATTGGGAAGCACCAGAATACAAGATGCCATGAACCCTAATGCTTGAAGGACTGTCCTTGCAGTCAGCACGGACTGATGAGATAGTTGATGGAAGTAAGGGGATAGACTCTTTTGTTTGTCCGGGGTTAAAAAGGCCATCTGGGCTGCTGTATTCAGTCTCACACCCAGAAAGCACATGTCTTGAGAGGGTACTAGACTGGACTTTATTTCGTTCACAGAATACCCCAGGCATCTTAGCACTGCTATCACATATTCCAGATGCTGAAAAAGCTCGTCCTTGTCTTGAGCCAGAATCAGACAGTCGTCCAAGTAAGGATAGATTTGTATTCCTTTTAGCCTGAAAAGCTACAACTGAGCCAGAACTTTTGTGAATACTCTGGGCGCAGTAGATAAGCCAAAGGGCAATGCAGAGAACTGATAATGTGAATTTCAGCTCGGAAACGCAGATACTTCCTGCAACTGAGTCTGATAGGCACATGAAGGTAAGCCTCCTTGAGATCTAAAGTTACCATCCAGTGATCTTTGCCCAGCAGAGGTAAGAGCTGTTGTAACGTCAACATTTTGAACTTGGGAATGTCCAAATAAGTGTTGAGGATAGACAAATCCAAAATTGGTCTCCACGTGTTCCCTTTTTGGTACTAGAACAGGCGAGAATAAAATCCTAGGCCCTTTCTGGCACAGGAACCGCTGAATGGCCCCTATCTGGAGCAACAGAGAAATTTGCTTGTGAGCCTCTTTTCTTTGTATAGGAGGAATGTCTGGCATGCCTTTGAAAGGAGGCAAGGTATGGAAATAAAACCTGTAACCGTGGTGAACGATATCCAATACCCATCTGTCTTGGGTAATAACACTCCAATTTTCTTTGAAAAGTGCCAGCCTTCCTCCCAAAGGTGCTGCCAGACGAGAAGGCTCTGGCAGCTGAAAAGGCAAGTCATTGGGTCTGCTTACGAAAGGACTGACCCCTGCCCTCACCAGAAGACTGGGCAGGCGAACTGCCTGTTCTAGGCCTAAAAGAACCTTGAGCTCTGCCCCTACCACGTCTAGATCTACCCCTAGACTGAGAATCATAAGAAGGATAAGTCCACCCCTTAGTAGGCCAATTTCTACTAAACTTTGGAGGCTGAACCTGCAAAAGATCTTTAACAGTCTGCATAGACTTAGCCTTGTCCTCCATTTTCTTTAAAACTGCTTCCACAGGCGCACCAAATAACACATCAGATTGTAAAGGAGCATCTAAAATCCTTGTCTTTACATGTTCAGCTAAATTCTGATCCCTCAGCCAGGCGTGCCTGCGAAGAACAGAACCAGTGGCTGCCACCCTCGAAGAGGCCTGTACAGCATCAAAACCACATTGCAAGGAATGCTTACCCACCTGTTCAGAAACATGAACCAAATCCTGCAACTCTTTACACTCAATACCTTCCGCCAGAGCATCCACCTTAGACTTCAATTGTGAAAGGAGATAATTTTGGTATTTCAACATGTGAAACTGGCAATTCAAAGCCCTCATGGCTAAAGTGGAAGAAGTATACACCTTTTTCCCCATCTATCCAAAGCCCTTGCCTCTTTATCAGAAGGAACAGGATTTTAACAACAGAAGCCTTAACACCTTTAGGGCCCTGAGAAACAGTTTCTGGGTCTGCCCTAGGACTCTTAAAAGATACTTATGAGCTTCAGGCACCCTATAATACCTGTCCGGTTTAACTGGGGCAGGAGGCAAAGAATCAGGGTTCAGGAAGCCTCTGCAAAACATCCTCTACCACATCCAGAACAGGAGGTATAGCTAAAGGCCTATGCTGGGGTAGAAACAAAAATTCCTAAGCCTTTTCCTAGAATCAGAGAAATCTTGACCTTCCCATTTAAAATGCTCCCTCATGGAATGAAGAGTCTCTGAAAAGAAAAATCCTCAGGAGGAGAAGCCGAAGGTGTAGAGTCATCTACATCAGAATCAGAATAAGGAGGATACTCCTGCAAGTCTTCAGCCGAAGACTCAGAAGCCTCCGAACACTGCTCAAAACTCTCAAGCTCAGGTTCCACCCTAGGCCTCTTATCAGGGGGGGGTAAAGAACCTCTAATCATAGTAATCAAATCTTCTGCCATTTTAAGCATATGTTTCTTAGGCAGAGACCCTGAAGAACTAGGGGAGACCCCCACTGAAGTTAACCCTGGCCGCCTTCTAGAAGGAGCCTTGGAAACAGAAGGGAGGGCCTAACCACCTTAGAAAGGGAGGGAGAACAGCTACCTGAGAAGCCCCTTCAGCCTGGCCTACCTCCTGAGAGGACACATCTTGTAACAGTAAAGTCTCTCCCTGAGAATCCAGAGGAACTTCTGGTAGAACCACCGGCTCCACCGAGCCCTCTAAAGAACCGACGTCCGGGACAGACGGTTCTTCCACCCTAGGCTTCGCTGCTTTGTCTTTGCGCTTTTTAGACGAAGCGGGCGTCGGAGCATCCGACGGCATGTTGTAATTACAACGCTTCCCAAAAACTAACCTGGCACAATCTAATCTTCTCTTAATAGTGCGTTTGTTAAATCTAGCACAAGAGCGACAGCCAACAACGTCGTGCTCAGGCCCTAAACAAGGTATACACAAAGTATGGTAATCTCTATGAGGTATCTGTTTCCCACAAGAAATACAGTTATTCACTTTTTCTGACATCCGGTTAAATACTGAGGCAAGAAAAAACCAAAATATTCCCCAACGGGGTACTTAGCCAACTTTGATTCGGTCTGAAACTCCGACTTCAGAAAATTTCAGAACGCCAACCTGCATTCGCAATACTGCTTCTGCATCGGACCATGCGGCAAAAAAGACGGAGGATATGACGTCGGTCATGCGCATTTGTACCCTGACGTCCTGATGTCAGTCAAATGCGCCTTGACCGACGTCAGCCTTATACTTTGGTATTCGGGCCGACTGGGACAGCGGACTACCCCGAGTGTTAGGACTGCAGCAATGTGAGATGAAGAACATCTTCCCATTCCCCTGTCCATACTTTTCTGTCATCCACAACTTTTTTCATATCATGCAAATCCTAACATAAGCTTAGAAAAACATTTTTAATTAATTCTGTTATATCTCTTTGTTGTTCTTAATTGCAACAACTGATTTGTTTTTGACTTTACATTTCAATTTTGATAAAAATAACCCTTCCATGGAGATATGTTACTTTTCCTTTCACATCCATTAACAAGTTTTCTGCTGATGCAAATGTCCCAAAAGTTATTTCACAAAAATCAGTTCCTATATGTATTACTGCCTTAATGTCTGACAAACTGAATAGTAAGGGAATCACAACATTGTCTAAAACACAGTACCCATTTATTTTCTGTCCATACTTTGTTTTCACCTTTACCACAGGCCTTTTCCTCCAGCTCTCAATAGCTCCAGTCTATCTTCTCTGTACCTGTAAATCCTTTTCTTTCCTGCAGTCTTTCACTGGAACCTGCTACTGATGCTACATAAGTCCTTACTCTGGAAACTCTGCTGTCAGTCATTCTCTGTCTAAGTGTTTACTGCTCTGTACTCCATCTTCTTGAAGTCCAGCACAGAGCATGCCCTTAATTTCAGTTACTCCACTGCCTAGACATGTCCTCTGTATCTCCACATCATCATTTATAGCATCCTTCAGTCTTTCTGTTATCTCCTCACTGCCATATATGTTGTCCATTACCACAGTCCACTGATTCTTCTGGTTCTACGTCTTCCATCATTCTTTGTAAAACAGAGTCACCATGATCCCTGAATGCCATGGTAGCCACACCAAAGCACCTTTTTCCTTCTGAGTTCCAATCTCTCTTTTTCTCTTTCTTCCAGCTCATCTCCACTCACAGCTTCCATTTTAGGTTTAGTAATCACTGGTAACAGACCTCTGGTGCCACCCAGTGACCACTAAACAGAGTGTTCTCCAAAGAGTACAGAAAGTTCCCGATGGCCTAGTCAGAAGTCCCCTCGTTGTATAGATACCACCTAGGATGTCCCCTGAAAAGAAGACACTAGTCTAGTGGGACTATCCTGGTCAACAACAGGATATAGCTAAAGGCTCTGCTTTGGAACTACTTGTGGGCTTAATTGGTTTCAAGGGAGAGTGTTTCATATTTTTTGGACTTTCAGGATTCTGAAAATTGCAGGAACTATGGCACCAGGTATAAATGATGCTGTATTAATTATAAGTGTATTAAAGTTTATGGGTTTTGTTTTTTCTTTGTTTAAAATTTTTTAGTGCAAGTGATTTTCTAAACACAATGTACTTTTACATGTATTTTCACAAACTATTTGTAACTTTTTGAGGTTCATAGGTTCATAGGTGGGTACTAGGCTATCTGCCCGAAGGCATTTATAAGCCTAGCCAGAATGTGTTGGCTTTCGCCACCCCCTTAGATTAGTTCCCTGTGCCTCTGTCCAGCAGAGCCACTGAAGTGATCCCTGAGGTAAACTTTCTGTTTCCCATCCACTCATCAAGGTTTCTTTTGAAGAGTGCTAGTGAGGAGCTCTGCCTAATGTAGATTGGGATCTTGTTCCAAAGCATGGGAAGTCTCTGGGACAGGAATCTATCCCTCCAGCACGTCTTATTTATTGTTGTGGTGAGGTTTAGATCCCTACAGCGTGTGGCTTGAGGGGATAAGGTTTTCTTTAGGTGGAGCATGCCCATCAATTCTGTGTTGGACATGGCCTTGTAAGTCAGGCAGAGATCACCTCTGAGTAGGCGGTATGTAACCGAGTACAACTGGAGTTTCTTCAGTCGAGCTGCATAGGGCATCTGTTTGAGGTCATTGAGTCTTTCCAGCTATTACAGGTGTCTTGTAAGGTACATTCCAAATGGGGCATTGTACTCTAAGATGTGTCTGATGAGTGATGAGTAGAGGGGCACAATGACGTCTTTTGATCTGGATGCAAACCCTTTTGTGATTAGATGGTCCACGTAGAAGGATTTACTAACCACTTTGGCAATGTGATTATCAAAGGTGAGATTACTATCTACTTGGGTCCCCAGATCCCTTATTACGTTTTCCTATGAACCTATGAACCGTGTTTAGGGGACTACCACCTATGTGGTAGTTTGTGGGTACCTTGTTTTTTCCAAAGGGGATGACTATGCACTTTTTAGCATTTAGCTTGAGGCCATGATTTTGACACCAGGTATCCGTCCCAGTGAGACCCTTTTGGAGGATGTCTGTGTCAGCCGGAGAGTAAATTATAGCCCCTAGTTTGCAGTCGTCTGCAAACTTGGTCAGCCATAGTCCTCCTGTGCTTGCCTGTACCTCTGAGAAGTATATGCTGAACAGGAGGGGTCCTAGGACTGAGTCCTGGGGAACACCACTTGTAACCGGTTTAGAGATGGACCTAGCTCCCGCAACTCTCGCCATGTGGGTTCTGTCCATGAGCCAGTTGGCAACCCATCTTGTGATGTAGGGGTTTATGTTCAGGCTGGTGAGCTTGTCTATAATACCAGAATGGGGAATGGTATCGAAGGCCTTAGCGAGGTATAGGTAGGCTGTGTGTACCATCTTTCCCTCGTCTATAGCCTTGGTAACTGTCTCAAAGAAGTCCACCAAGTTTTGGAGGCATGATCTGCCCTTAACAAAGCCAAACTGGGTAGGGTCCAGTGTTTGGAGGTTCCCGATGTTTCTGTTAATGAGTTCCATGATGATGCGCTCCATAGCCTTGCAGACCAAGCTAGTCAGGCTTAAAGGGCGATAGTTCCCGGGGTCTGTTGTGGCTCCACCTTTGTGGAGCGGAATAAAGTACAGTTTTGTACCTACCATAAATGTAGATGTTCGAAGATCCACATTGCTGCAGTCATAACCTGTGGGTAGTCCGCTGTCCTCGGTCGGCCCGAATACCAAAGTATTAGGCTGGCGTCGGTCATGGGCGCTCAGATCTGACGTCAGTGCGTCCCGGTATTAAAGCGCATGACCGACGTCATATCCTCAGTCTTTTCTTGCCCCAGATGTCAGAAGGCCCAAAAAGAAAGGCCACAGCCTAAAATAGAAAAAACCTCCAAAACCCAAGTACAAACAATATCTACAACCTAAACCAACAAACACTCCAAACTACAGAGGGAAGGAGGAGGGTTGGACTGCAGCAATGTGGATCTTCGAACATCTACATTTATGGTAGGTACAAAACTGTACTATGTTCTTCATCTCACATTGCTGCAGTCATAACCTGTGGGTAGAATCCCAAAGCAAAAGTAAAGGGAGGTTGGCCAAATCATAAAGCATTGGGGGCTGCTAATAAGCCCTGCAAGACTGCAGTGGCAAACCCAGCCCTAGATTTGGAATAAAGAGGAAGATGGTAATGTTTTGAAAAAGTGTGCACTGAACTCCAAGTAGCTGCTTCCAAAATATCTTTGGTAGCTACTCCCCTCAAAAAAGCAGTAGAAGTGGCAGTAGCCCTAGTGGAATGAGGTCTGATTCCAGCCGGAATCTCCTTACCATGATGAGAATAACAAAAGGCAATACAATGACCAATCCACTTAGAAATAGTTTGTTTAGAAACAGGTTTCCCCTGAGAGCTCAAAGCAAAAGAAACAAATAACTGTTGAGACTGTCTGAAACTTTTAGTCCTGCTCAAATAATAACGCAACTGCCTGTGAATATCCAAAGTGTGCAAAATTTTCTCCCCTTTATTTTGGGGATCAGCATAAAAAGTAGGCAAATGAATAGATTGGTTCAGGGCCACATTTGAAACCACTTTAGGCATAAAAGTAGGGTTAGTACGCAGAGATACCCTATCCTTATGAAAAATCAGGAAGGGCTCAACTGCCATGAGAGCCTGTAATTCAGATACCCTTCTAGCAGACGTAATGGCCAACAAAAAAGCAGTCTTCCAAGACAAAAACTTTAACTCAGACGTAGCTGCAGGTTCAAAAGGAGGTAAAGTAAGTTTTTCCAACACAAAATTGAGATCCCAGGAAGGAGTAGGAGCTCTCATTGGGGTCTTATGTTCTTTGCCCCTCTAAGGAATTGTTTAAACAAAGGATGAGAGAATAATGGTGGGTCACAGTCATAGTGAGCAGAAATGGCTGCAGCATGAACTTTTACAGAGGAGAAAGACAAACCTTTGTCTAATAATTCTGTAAGATATTGAAGAGAAACACTCAAATTAGGCCTGGAAACATCAAAACTCCATGCTGTGCTCCAAATAAAAAATCTCCTCCATTTATCAGCATAAACTTTCCTTGTACTAGGCCTTCTGGCCTCCAAAATAACATTCAAAACTTGTTGAGAAAGCTTCGACCCTCCAGGTTCTAGAACAGAATATGCCAGGCTGTTAGATGCAGGGACTGAATCCTGACATTGAGGAAATGATTGCCCGCCTGGGACAAAAGGTGTGGAATTGAAGGCAAAGGCCAAGGAGGCTCCCGTACTAAACTCCTCAGCAGAGGGTACCAGTGCTGTCGAGGCCAATCCGGAGCTATTAGAATCATGGAGGGCTTGTCTTGTCTGACCTTCAAGAGCACCTTGGGAAGGAGAGGCAGAGGAGGAAAGGCATAGATGTGAAGATTGCTCCAACTGAATGATACAGCATCCACTTTCCAAGCTGTGGGATGAAACATCTTTGTGCAAAATTTTGGCAACTAGAAATTTAGTGGAGAAGCGAACAGATCTATGTCTGGAGTCCCCCATATCACTGTCAACTGTCGAAATACATGAGGATCCAACTTCCACTCGTGGGGATCCACCATCTGTCTGCTCAAAACATCTGCTAAGGAGTTCTGTGCTCCTGGCAGAAACCTTGCCTGAAGAGTGAGGTGCATACTGAGAGCAGTCTCCCATAGAATCATAGCTTGTCTGCAAAGAGGGTACGAATGGGTTCCCCCTTGCTTGTTGATGTACCACATGACAGTTGTGTTGTCTGTTTGAATCAACACTTGTCCCGGTGAAGTAAATCCTTGAAAGCCATCAATGCAAATTGGACTGCTAACATCTCCTTCAAGTTGATATGTAAATGTTGAAGTCTGGCAGGCCACGTGTCTTGAACCCACTTTCCATTGAGGTGTGCTCCCCAAGCCTTGTCCGAGGCATCTGTCGTTAAGATCTGACTCGCCTCTGGTCGGGTCACAGAGAGTCCCTTGTTTAGGTGACATTCCTGAGCCCACCACAAAAATTCCTTTTGAATGCAAGGTATTATTTGAATGACAGTGTCCAGATCGTGGCAGTGTTGTGTCCATACATTTTTGAGATACCATTGTAGCTTCCTCATATGCAGTTTGGCATTGGGAAGCACCAGAATACAAGATGCCATGAACCCCAAGGCTTGAAGGACTGTCCTTGCAGTCAGCCTGGACCGTAGAGACAATTGCTGGAAGTAAAGTGTAAGGTTTCTCTGCTTGTCCGGGGTCAAAAAAGCCATCTGGGAAGCTGTATTCAGTCTCACACCCAGAAAGCACATTTCCTGAGAGGGTACTAGACTGGACTTTGTTTCGTTCACAGAATACCCTAGGCACCTTAACACTGCCATAACATACTGTAGATGGTGAAGAAACTTGTTTTCGTCTTGAGCAAGAATCAGGCAATCGTCCAAATAAGGATAAATTTGTATTCCTTTTAACCTTAAGAAGGCTATCACCGGGGCCAGAACCTTTGTGAACACCCTGGGCGCAGTAGATAAGCCAAAGGGCAATGCAGAGAACTGATAATGTAAAGTCCCAGCCCGAAAACGCAGGAATCTCCTGCAACTGGGTCTGATAGGAACATGAAGATAAGCCTCTTTGAGATCCAGAGTTACCATCCAGTGGTCTTTGCCCAACAGAGGCAGAAGTTGTTGCAACGTCAACATTTTGAATTTTGGAATGTCCAGGTATGTGTTGAGGATAGATAAATCCAAAATTGGTCTCCAAGTGTTTCCTTTCTTTGGTACAAGAAACAGGCGAGAATAAAATCCTAGGCCCACTTCTGACATAGGGACCTGCTGTATAGCTCCCATGTGAAGAAGTAAAGAAATCTGTTTGTGAGCCTCTACTCTTTGCTGAGGAGGAACGTCTGGCATGCCTTTGAAAGGAGGCAATGTGTGGAAATAAAACTTGTAGCCTCGGTTTATAATGTCCAGTACCCATTTGTCCTGGGTGACTAAAAGCCAGTTTTGCTTGAAAAGTGCTAACTTTCCTCCCAAAGGAGCTGCCAGACAGGAGGGATCTGGCAGCTGAAGATGCAGGTCATTGGGCCTGTTTACGAAAGGACTGGCCCCTGCCCTCACTTGTAGATGGTGCAGGGGAACTCCACGTTCTAGGCCTGAAAGAACCCTGAGCTCTGCCCCTACCACGTCTAGATCTGCCCCTAGACTGTAAATCAGAAGAAGGATAAGCCCATCCCTTAGTAGGCCAATTTCTGCTAAACTTAGGGGGCTGCACCTGCAAAAAATCTTTAACAGTCTGCATAGACTTAGCCTTGTCTTCCATTTTCTTTAAGACAGACTCCACAGGAGGACCAAACAAAACTTCAGACTGTAAAGGAGCATCCAAAATTCTAGCTTTAACATGCTATGACAAACTCTGATCCTTAAGCCAGGCGTGCCTGCGAATAACTGATCCAGTGGCAGCCACCCTAGAAGAAGCCTGTAAAGCATCGAAACCACACTGCAAGGAATGCTTACCCACCTGATCAGAGGCATGAACCAACTCCTGTAATTCCTTACACTCTATGCCCTCTGCCAAAGCATCTACCTTAGATTTTAATTGAGTAAGGAGAAAATTCTGGTACTTTAACATATGAAACTGGCAATTCAAAGCCCTCATTGCTAGAGTGGAAGAGGTGTACACTTTTTTACCCCACCCATCCAAAGCTCTAGATTCTTTATCCATAGGAACTGGATTCTTTACAATAGAAGCCCTGACACCCTTAGGTCCCTGACTAATAGTTTCTGGGTCAGCCCTTGGGCTCTTATACAGATATTTATGAGCCTCAGGCACCCTGTAATACCTATCAGGTTTAACTGGCGCAGGAGGCAAAGAATCTGGATTAAGGGAAGCCTCAGAGAAAACATCCTGAACAACATCCAAAACAGGAGGTATAGCTAAGGGCCGATGTTGAGGCAAAAACAAAAATTCCCTAAGCCTCTTCGAATCGAGAAATCCTGACCTTCCCATTTAAAATGCTCCCTCATAGAATGCAAGGTTTCTGAGAAGGAAAAATCCTCTGGAGGAGAAGCAGAAGGACTGGAATCCTCTGCATCCGAATCTGAATAAGGAGGAAAATCCTGAGTGTCTTCAGCCGAAGACTCTGAGTAATCTGAAGCCTGTTCCAAACTTTCCACTTCTGGCTCCATCCTAGGCCTCTTATCTGGAGGGGGCATAGAACCCCTGATTAAGGAAATTAAATCTTCTGCCATTTTAAGCATGTGTTTTTTAGGCACAGAGCCTGCAGAACTAGGACTGACACCTGAGGAGGGCAAACCAGGCCTGCCCTTAGAAGGTACCTTAGAGACTGAAGGAGAAGGCCTAACCACCTTAGGCAAAGAAGGGAGTACAGCAACCTGAGAGGCCCCTTCAGCCTGACCTGACTCCTGAGAGGCCACATCTTGCAAAATTAATGTCTCCCCCTGAGACTCAGCTGAAACCTCGGCTGGATCTACAGATTCCAGCGTAGTTTCTAAAGAACCGGCGTCCGGAACGGACGACTCATCCTGCTTGGACCTTAACGACTTATCCTTGCGCTTCTTAGCAGAAGCGGGCGTCGGAGGATCCGACGGTATATTGTAATTACACCGCTTCCCAAAGACAAGCCTAGCGCAATCTAACCTACGTTTAATGGTGCGCTTATTAAACCTAGCACAAAAGCGACACCCGACTACGTCGTGCTCAGGCCCCAAACAAGGAATACAGAGAGAGTGGTAATCCCTATGCGGTATTTGTTTCCCACAAGAAATACAATTATTCACTTTTTCTGACATCCGGAATTAACTGAGGCAAGAAAAAACAAAAATATTCCCCAACGGGGTACTTAGCCCAACTTGGTTTCGGTCTGAAACTCGAAATACGAAAATTTCAGAACGCCGAACGGCACTTGCAAACGCTGCTTCTGCTTCGGACCATGCGGCAAAAAAGACTGAGGATATGACGTCGGTCATGCGCTTTAATACCGGGACGCACTGACGTCAGATCTGAGTGCCCATGACCGACGCCAGCCTAATACTTTGGTATTTGGGCCGACCGAGGACAGCAGACTACCCACAGGTTATGACTGCAGCAATGTGAGATGAAGAACATCTGCTGCTGTGCGCCACTCTATGGGTTTGTAGCCTGTGGAGAGGCTGAGTTTGAACAGTGTGTTTAGGTGAGGGGTTAGTTCTTCTTTGAGCTCATGTAGGACGCAGCCTGGGACACCGTCCGGTCCCACTGATGCTGTGTTTTTGGCTTTGGAGAGGGCTGTTTTAACCTGAGTGTCTGTGATTTCAGGGACTCTACAGGTGTACATTTTTTTATCATATGCCACAGTCATGTGAGGACTCTACAGGTGTACATTTTTTTATCATATGCTATGGTCATGTGATTTTAATGTACATAAATAGCTGATGACGATGAAAGAGCCCAAGTGTAAATAATTTTTTGTTAGACATTATTTTCAGCCTTGCAGTTCTTTCATGTTTTGTTTTGGTGTTTACTGATTCTGGTACATTTGACAAGAGTCAGTAATTCTCCAGTTTTAGTGGTTTACTTTTAATTACTCATAAGCTTGCTAACTTTTCTGATAGTATCAAGTACTCTGCATCCCACCACACAAAACTCATGATCACTTCTGATAAGGGCAATCTAATCAGGATGCTGAATCAAAGTGCCTGTTACTAACATATATATTTTTCTGAGCTGTTATCACTCTATGGATCAGGTTTCTGGATGGTCTTTCTTTAAAATAATTGGTCTATGGTTTGTAATTCCTCATGCAATGAAAATGAAAAAAAAATCCCTTTGGGGAGATAATCTATTGCTTAAGTAGTTGAGCGTTAGAGGAGTCTGTGGCAATAGATGAGCAGCAAGGTTTTCAACTTTAAGGAGAGCAGTTTCTTCCTTAAGAAGCCAAGAGTTTCACAATGCCTGTGGCAAATGAACACATGAGGAAATAAGCAGGTTAATGATCCAGAACATACTGCCTGGAGGAACCCAAAAAGAAATCCATCCTGTATTAAATCTTCCATGTATTATAGCCTAGTTCTGCACAAACAATGCAGGATGCAGGTGGTAAATGAGAGGGTGAGCAAATAATTAGGTTAATGATTTAAAGCATACTGCCTGGAGGGACACAAAAGGACATCCATCCTGTATTACATCCTCCCTCTGCATCCTACTATACTGTTGCTCTGCACAGACAATGCCAAAATGATATCAGCAAAGAAAAGGCTCTAGTTCTTAGGCAACAGCAGATTCTACTTCATTGGGGCCATCATCTCTAATAGAGAGGAGGACATGAATTTATAAGAGAGGGTGAGGCATCAGGCAGCATATGCCTATTTTTGGGCTCAGTCATCTTTTTAAAGGACTGTATGGTAACTGGCTTCCTTATACATGCCAGACAATTTCCTTCTTAATGCTGAAGTGGGCAGTATCACTGCCTATAAAACAAATGGGTAGGATTTGGAGTCCATGCAGTAGCCTGCAACAAATAATATGCAGTCTCTGCAATTTTCATATGTCAGCGGGGATGTAGAAGTTTTCTACACTCTCCATTCCAGAACCTTTGGCCCACTCTAATGACTCTACTCCAGACTTATCAAACAGTATCATTCTAGTGAGGCTTTGAAACCATGTTTTAACAGAAATTAATATGTTAGCAGGTCACTGCCTTACCTATTAGGCATGGCATCATTTAGACATGTTGCCTCAGTAAAATCAAGTTTTCAACTGCTTCACTCAAAGTACTATTTTTACACACAGGAGCTTGGTGTTGTTGTAGTGACCTATTACTTCCCCTCAGTCTACCTGACATAAAACTTCTCAGTATCCCCTACTAGTGTGGCGTTGCACACAGATGACTGTCCTTCTGAGGTGTTGAGGATTCTAATGTAATGTTCTATTTCAGCCTAAGGGCTCTATCTCCCAGAAGTTTAGTCCACACAGGTTCACCCAGCTGGTGTTTCAGTGCTGTACATGCCATTTTACAATCTGTTGTCTTCACACTGGCTCTAAAATAGAAGTTATGTTCTTACCATAACGTTCCATGTTAGTTGTCTTCTTCTCGCCTTCTTCTTGCTGGATGGGTTCGGAGCCGACCTCGGCCCGACTGCCACTCTAAAGCTCGAGAGTTGGTTCCACCGGCTCGAGGCTCCCCTTATATCCCACAATGCTAGGCGAGAGTTACCTCAGATCTCGTTTGTAAGCTAACCCCAGCTTATGATAGTAACAGTATAAAACAGAATAACTATAACAGAGTCCACCTCTAACAACAGGGAGAAGAAGGGTGACCTACATCCTGAAACAAGAAATATGCATAATAGCATATAGCTAAGAAAGAGGTGGTAGAAAGAGAGGTCACGATCACAACTCCTCTAGGTCTGTCCAGGCCAGGGGGAAGGAGGGTGGGACGCAAGAAGAAGGCGAGAAGAAGACAACTAACATGGAACGTTATGGTAAGAACATAACTTCTATATGTTAAGTTGTCTATCTCGCCTTCATTCTTGCTGGATGGGACCGCGTCCCTAGCACCTTGTCCCGGGTGGCCTAACGGAACAGACTCCTGAGAACAGTGGAACCAAAATTAGCTCTATGCCTAGAAGCTAAATCCAACTTATAATGGGAAATAAAAGTGTGAGGAGTAGCCCAAGTAGCCGCTGCACAAATGGTGTCAATAGGCAGTCTGTCTTGGAAGGCTAGAGAAGTAGCCAAAGCTCTGGTGGAATGGGCTTTAGGTTTATTAGGCAGTTTTGGTGTCTAATCTCATAAACAAGGGTAATCAGAGATGTTAGCCATCTGGATAAAGATACCTTTGAAACTGGAAGTCCCTTTCTGCTTTCCGATAGGAGACAAACAGCTGATCAGATTTTCTGAATAGTTTGTCCTGTCCAAGTAGTACCTTAATTGACGATGAACATCCAGGTAGTGTAATTTTTGTTCAGACCTATTTGAATACTCCGGGAAAAAACAGGGAGGTCAATGCATTGGTTTAGATTTGATGTTGAAACCACCTTAGGCAAAAAGGATGGGTTAGTTCGTAAGGAAACTCTGTCCTTATGAAACACAAGGTAAGGAGAACGACAACTGAGTGCTTGAAGTTCTGAAATTCTTCTAGCTGATGTGATAGCCACCAGAAAGAGAGTTTTCCATGATAATAACTTTAAGGAACATGAAGCTGCAGGTTCGAAGGGGAAAGAATCAAAGAAGCAAGAACTAAATTTAGGTCCCAAGGAGAAGGAGGATTTCTTACAGGAGGTCTGAGAAGAAAACTCCTTTCAAAAAGGCTTTGCAGAGTTTGTGGGACATTAGGGCAGATTCAGAAATACCCACATGGAAATTAGAAATAGCTGCCAATTGAACCTTAAGAGTAGATGGAGATGAACCTGCATGGAAGAGATCAGCTAGAAAATCAAGGACTAGTTGGATGGGAGCGTGAAAGGATCTATGTCCTTTCCTTGTGCCCAATATGAGAAGCGTTCCACTTACTCAAATAAATCTTTCGAGTGGAAGATTTATGGGAAGCTATCAAAATATCTCTAACAGAGTGAGATAATTGAGGAAGCCTGGCTACGGTTGGAAGTGGAGGAACCAAGCAGTGAGGTTCAGAGAGGGAGGGAGCGATGAAACTGACCCGACTGATGGATCAAAAGATCTGGAACTAGGTCCAGATTCCACGGTCGCTCCAAAAGAAATCGATGTAGAAAGGGGAACCACACTTGTCGAGGCCAGTAAGGAGCAATGAGGATCAATGAGGCCTTCTGAGCGATAGCTTTCTGTATTACTTGAGAGATCAGTGGGAAAGGAGGAAATGCATATAGAAGTCCCCGGGCCAAACTTGGACTAGCGTCTCTGCTGGGTTGGCCTGGTAAAGGGAATAGAGTGAAGTACTCTCTGCACTTGCTGTTTTGGGGAGTAGCAAAAAGATCGCAGCAAGGCTGACCCCACTTGAGAAATATCTCTCTCACTACAGAGTCTTTCAGAGACCACTCGTGAGGCATGAGAATAGCTCTGCTCAACTTGTCCGCAATGTGATTGGACTTCCGGGATGTGCGTTGCTATCACCAAACGCTGAGAGGAAATCGGCCCTTGCCACCGTCCGAGTGCTTCTCGACACAGGGGTATGACCTGGGCCCGCCGTGTTCGTTGACGTACCACACTACAGACATATTGTCTGTCTCGATTGGGAGCGCTCGCAAGGGAACAGAGTCTTGAAGGGCTTGCAACGCTAAAAGCACTGCTCTCATCTCCAGAACATTTATGTGCAAGTGGCATTCGTTTGGTTGCCATGTGCCCTGGACTGTCCTGCCCTGATAATGGCCCCCCCCACCCGATCAGGGAGGCATCCGTTGTCAGAGTAGCAACCGGAGGAGGTGGAACAAATGGTCTCCCCAACAGGAGCTGGGGGGAAGACATCCACCACATGAGATGCTTTTTGCACGCTTGCGTGATCATAATGGTGTGAGACATTGGAAGTTCCTGGTATGACCATTGAGAAAAAAGCATCCACTGAAGGAACCGCATGTGGTATCTGGCCAATGGGAGGAGAGGTATGGCCGCTGCCATGATTCCCAACACTTTTAGAACTAACCTGGCCTTGGCTCTGTTGTTGTTGAGAAGAAGAGACACCAATTTCTGAATGTCTGATATCCTTTGGTTCAAGTTAGTGTTGCAGACATGTTTACAGTATCTAAATTTGCGCCTATGTAGGTAATAGTACGACAAGGCGACAAAACAGACTTTTCGCAATTTATTGAGATACCCAGTTCTTGACAGACGCGAAAAGTGTAATCTCTGGCCATCAAAAGGAGATGCTTGGTGGGAGCTGTGAGGAGCCAGTCGTCCAAATATGGAAACACCTGGAATCCTTGTCGTCTCAGGTGAGAAGCTACCACTGCCATGCATTTGGTAAACACCGGGGCAGTGGTGAGACCAAAGGGCAGGGCCCTGAATTGAAAATGACTGGTTCCCAGCCTGAAGCGGAGGAATCTTCTGGAGCGCCTGTTCATTTTATGTGATAGTACGCGTCCTGAAGGTCTATAGAGCACATCCAGTTTCCTTTTCCCAACAGGGAAGAATGGATTGCAGCGTGACCATCCGAAATCTTGTTTTCTTGACCGATCTGTTCAAGATACTGAGATCCAAAATTGGTCTCCAGTCCCCTGTTTTCTTTGGAACTAAAAAGAACCTTGAGTAGATTCCGGATCCTAGTTGGTCTGCTGGCACTGGCTGAATAGCTCTTTTTGCAAGCAGTTTTGAAATTTCCAAAGCTGCTATATCCCTTTGAGCGGGTGGAACATCTGGAAGGGATTTTTTTGACTGACTTGGAACACTTAGAAAGGGAATAGAATAACCTTCGGAAATGATGGACTGTACCCATTTGTCTTGTGTCAAGGATAGCCAGGCTTCTGGGTACAGTGACAATCTTCCCCCGACTGCCTCCGAAGATGGGCAGTCGGGCAACACCTCAGGGATGCTGAAAGGGCTTATCGGAAGACGTTTCTCGATTGCCCTGGTTTTGCGGACCCCCTCTGCCTCTAGGGCGACGTCTACCATTGTTGTTCCCCCCTCTGCCTCTGGCGGGGAACCGACTCTGTGCGTCAGGCGAAGTCCCTTGAGATTGTTTACGGAACCACATCTTTCCCCCCTTCTGGCCTTTGGGGTAAGGCCTAGAAGGAGTGGAAAAACGGACTCCGACGGCAGAAAGGGTCTTGCCATCCGTCTCGCACCTAGTCAGGGTTTCTTTCACTTGTGGACCAAAAAGGGATGATCCATCAAAAGGGGAGTTTGTGAAAGACGTCTTGAAAGGTTCCGCAAAATTGCATAGCCGCATCCAGGCGTGCCTACGTAAGGCTACCCTGTTCCTGCGGCTCTGCTCGCTCCATCAGCCGCATAAGAGAGGAGGCGCATGGAGGAGTTGGAAATAGAATTAAGGATAGCCAGCTGCGTGTTCATTTTTTCTTGGAAACCCGCAGCTGTAGGGTCCTTAGCATTTCACTCGCTTCTTTGATCAAGTCCCTTTGAAGACGAGTGAAATGGCACAGGTAATTCAGCGAACGCATAGTAAATGTCGCTGAGGAGAACATCCGCTTCCCGTACCTATCCATGGACCTAGATTCCTTGTTAGGTGGATGGACAGGCACTGAAGGATCAGCCAGTTCCTTCTTTGTGGCGGCAGCTACCACCATAGCATCCACAGAGACTCCTTGATAAAAATTCCTTGTCTGCTGGAGCTGTGATGAATTTGGAGGGTCTCCTGGGAGTGGGGTCCACTGAATCAGGAGCCGTCCATGCCTTTTAGCAACCACCTGCATGAGGGGGTCAGGGGACACCCAGGAGGTGGAAGGACGAGAGCCAAACGCCTCAAGATACACAGATTCGGCCCCCGAACGGTTGAGGGCTGGCCAATTTCCCTCTGTTTAAGGATCTCCAGAATGTCTGCAAAAGAGACATCTTCAGAAGGGGAACGGGGAACCCTCAGAATCATCCAGATCTGTGTCGGACGTGATAGACTCAGGTGAGTCAATGTGCTTCCTCTTGCACTTCCTCTTCCGAGGGGCTCTTCTGCCAAATCAGGAGAGGCCTCGAAGAGGATGAAATCCCACAGGGGCTCCTGAGGAGTTGGCTCTCTGCGGTCCGGGATGAGGGAGTGAGTCGACTTACCCTGAGGCAGCATAGAGGGAGGGGCTGACGGAGCCGACTGTGGAGTAGAGCCAGGCTCTAACACACTCCGCATGACCTCAAGCACCCCTGTCAGGCAGAGCCAGAGGTCCCGCTCCGAGGAGCTAAAGACCCCCTCGGCACCGACAGTGATGGCTCCGAGGTCGATGTCGGAGCCGAACTCACCAGCGCCAAGCACCGAGAGGGAGAGGGGTCGGACAAGGGTCCGATGCCACTCACCCTCGAGCCGACGAGGGAAGTCCGGCGCCGAGATTCCTCCATGGAAGAAAACGGAGCCGACAGCGGAGCCGAAGACAATTGTCTCGGCCCGAGGTGACCACAGTCTCGGTTCCGACACGACCCGGCTCCGAGCTCAAGAGTGTCGAAGGAGGAAGAAGTTGATGGACCGGAACAGGCACCAACTGATGAGTCGGGCTCTGAAGCATCTGGGCCAGTGCCTCAGACTTGAGTAGTCGACTCACCACCCTCTGAAGGTCATGATCGGACAACCTCGATGACCTAGAGGAATGAGACCTTTGGCTCCGTTCAGACAGCAGGGGAGAACCTGGAGCCGAATGAACGGAGCCAAGAGAAGGTGACCTAGACCTCTTTCTGGTTGTCGGCTCCGAAGATCTTGTCGGAGCCGACACGGGTACCTCGATAACCTCGGCTCCGGCCGAGCCGAGGAGCCAGAGAAACTGTGGACTGAGTCTTATCGGCTCCAGCCGGAGCCGATAAAGGCAAAGGTTGAACAACCTGAGGTCTCGGCTCAGAAGCCCGAGCCGAAGACCTCGATGCCTTGGAGGGCTTCCCTGTTGAGACAGACAGGGAATCCTCAGGCTTCAACAAGCCTCTCAAAATGAGCTTGTTTTTCTTTCCTGCAGGACCCTGGGGCTGAAGCCATGGCAGACAGCACAGGAGTCCTGCAGGTGCAAAGGCCCCAGACATAGACACAAGAAGTGTGAGCGTCTGTCAGAGACATTTTCTGACAGCACGCATCACACTTCTTGAATCCGGAGACCTTTGCTTCTTTAGACATAGCCTAACTGGTGAACACAAACACACACTCAAACACACCAGTTATACCCTGTCAAAAAACACAATTATAGTAAAAATATACTAAAAAAAGGTACAATAAGCAGTAGTACACTACACAAACACTCCCTAGGGAAGGGAAGGCCTAAGGCCCAAGGGAAGAACTAAAAGTTCTTTTGACAAGAAACGGGAAGAAAATAGGTTCGGGGATAAAGTTTAATGAACTACACTAATTTAGGAATAATTAAACTAAAAAAGGGGAAACAAGAGTAACTTTTATAGAAAAAGCTAAAACTTACCAGGAACCGTAGAATAACCAACCTCGGCTGTAGCGCAAACGAGATCTAAGGTAACTCTCGCCTAGCATTGTGGGATATAAGGGGAGCCTCGAGCCGGTGGAACCAACTCTCGAGCTTTAGAGTGGCCGAGTCGGAGCCGAGGTCGGCTCCGAACCCATCCAGCAAGAATGAAGGCGAGATAGACAACTTAACATGGTCACTTATGCACTACATCAAGCCTTCTGTTCTTCTGCAGGGTGGCCATCTTTGATGAAAATCTCCACTCCCATTCCTTGACTCTTGTAGGCTCCTTTGGAGGTATGGATGACCACTCAGACTCCAATCAGATACGTAAATGAAGATAACTTAGTCAGGGTATTCTTTCCAAGAAATCTGATTGCTTTTTTTGACAGATCTTTTTTATAACCTCTTTCTGTTATTAATAGCACCATATCAGGAGTATTGTATGAATTTGGATACTCTGTGTGTTACCTGTTGTACTGTGGTGGTGGAAGGTGATCACAGGTGAAAGAAGCAGGAAATTGATCAGTTTTCTTTGTCCTTAAATGGACGTTCATGTATCCTTATCATCAACCTTTTAATGCTCTGATGCACTTCTGTTACCAAGAAAGTTGTCAACATGAACATCCCAGACTATGACAAATCATTCCATAAAACTGTCTCATCCAGATATATTCACACTACTCTTTGGAAACCAGGTTCTCTGATTGCAAATACATAAACATGATCCTGACCACAACTGTTTTTAGCTCCTTTGAACCAATTGAACTGAATGCAGAACAATATTCTGAGGTCAGCAGTGCTTCCAAAATTAGTAATGGATATAATGGAAAAAATCTTCTTTGCAGTTGCAGAGTAAGGTTCTTCTATCTGGTATATGATCTGTATCGGTATGTTTAAGAAGAGCTAACATTTGTATGATTCATGCAACGCGTGTGTGTGTGTGTGTGTGTGTGTGTGTGTGTGTGTGTGTGTGTGTGTGTGTGTGTGTGTGTGTGTGTGTGTGTGTGGACAGACGGCATCCAATCCAAACCCTTTACTGAGGATGGTCAATCCTGCAATATGCCCATACATTTACTGTGACACAGTAATAGTTCTTCAGGAGGGGACCTACCACACCCTGAGTGGTATCAGACCAATGACTACATCACAGTTTGAGAGTTCTTTCACTTATTACATCATATCAAAACTATTTTTGGGTAAGTGAATTTTGACCACAAATTGTGCGTCTTGGAAACTCAACAATAAGCAGTTCTGTGTAATGTTAAAACTCTACACCACAAAATAAAAATGCAATTTTATTATTAGATTATTGTCATTTTGCATGTTGTGCACCACAGCTGGTACAAAGGGGTTAAGGCTGTGAGTTGTAGTTTATGTGGTACAGCATTTGCCCTTGAGCAAGCCACATAACCAGGCATTACTCCCAGGTCGCTCTTAATAGGGTCTGTTTGTCCTATATGCCCACCTGGTTATCAAATAGGTTCATAGGTTCATAGGTTCATACTAGGCTATCTGCCCAAGGGCATTTACAAGCCTAGCCATAGTTTTGTGGCTTACGCCACCCCTTTAGTATGGGGAACTATACCCATTATTTTGCTGTGCCTCTGTCGAGCAGTGACACTGAGGTAATCCCTGGGGTATATCTGCGATCTCCCATCCATTGGTCAAGATTTCTCTTGAACAAGGCCAGCGAGGTGCTCTGCCTCACAT
The DNA here is from genome assembly GCF_019279795.1 of Protopterus annectens. Lineage (NCBI taxonomy): Eukaryota > Metazoa > Chordata > Ceratodontiformes > Protopteridae > Protopterus > Protopterus annectens. The sequence goes on along the minus strand of NC_056751.1, from coordinate 538,417,107 downwards.
ATACCGGGATTTTGTTCCACAGCATACGGAGCCTTTGGGTGATGAATCTATCCCTCCAGCACGTCCTATTAATAGCCGTGTCGAGGTTTAAGTCTCCCGCCCTTGTGGCTCTGACGGATCTAGATTTTTTGAGGTGAAGCATATTCATCAAATCTGGGTTTGACATGGCCTTGTATGTCAGGCACAGGTCACCTCTGAGCAAGCGGTAAGCGACTGAATAGAGCTGGAGTTCTTTCAGTCGGGCAGCATAGGACAGATTTTTGAGACCCTTTATCTTTTTGGTGAGGAACTTTTGTGGCCTCTCCAGCTGCTGCAAATGTCGGGTCAGATACATTCCGAATGGGGCATTGTACTCAATCATTGGTCTGATGAGTGATGAGTATAGGGAGACTATGACCTCCCTTGATCTAGATGTGAATCCCTTCATGATAAGGTGGGCAATGTAGAAGGTCTTCCTAACTACTTTAGCTACATGGGTGTCGAATGACAGGCTACTGTCAACCTGGGTCCCCAGGTCCCTAGGTCCCTGATAACTTCTTCTGTGCTCAGTGGATTGCCACCTATATGGTAGCTAGGGGTAACCTTGTTTTTCCCGAAGGGTATGACTATGCATTTTTTGGCGTTTAACTTTAGGCCATGGCTCTGGCACCAGTTATCCGTTTCTGTGAGACCCTTCTGAAGGATATCTGTGTCAGATGTGTTTTCGACTACGGCGCCCAGTTTGCAGTCATCGGTATTATTACATGCAATACTTTTTTGACATAAAATAAGAAGACAGAAATTAAGCAAATATGTTGAGACTATAATATGAAATCTTTTAAATAATGTTTCAAAAGAGATTAAGTAAAACTGAGTTAAGATTATACACATTATTTGTAGTTGGTGAAATGTAAGAACATTTTATAATATAATTTAGTTCAAAATATGTTTTT
>NC_056751.1:538384718-538415675 GCF_019279795.1 Protopterus annectens | reverse complement strand
GGAATCTTTTTTAAAGTTTTTTTTGTCTATTCCTTCTAGCATGTCGAGGGATCAGTTGCTAGTGTCCTCTCCTGCTCAGCTGGTGAACCTGAGAATATTGAGGCAATGTTACAATTGCCTCATGTACACAGACAACCCTCTCCTCCTCCCACAAAACACAAATACATGAGAGATGCAACTATACGGCCAAACTGGAGGCTGAGCTCTCTCAACATAGGACTGGCAAGACCAGTCAGGAGGAGAAGGTTACCACACACACTATAGACCCAGTCTCACATATTACCATTACAACCTCAAATCATACACATAAACACACAAAGACATACTGAGGCTCTGATCAAAATCTACCAAAACAGCACAGGCCACCAAAGCAGACACCCAAACAACCACCACCTCAGAACACAACACCTGCAACACATAGACCTCACAGTCAGAGTGTCAAACAGTCACAGCCCTTAAGGCCAAACACAATGCCAGACACACTAGTCATTGGTGACTCCATAGTCAGACACACTGACGCCCGCCACCAGACTGAGTAAGGAGAAGGTCACAGTAAGCTGCCTGTCGGGCGCTAGAATCCGCCACATAACGCAAGCACTCAGGTCTCTCAACAGCAGGTACAAATATGACACAGTCATTGTCCATGCTGGTGTAAACGACCTGAGACGCATCTCCTTGGACTACATGAAAGAGACATTGAGGAGCTCTCTGATTATGTAGCCCAGACAGGTATGACCCTGACCTTGAGCAGTATCCTACCTTCACCAAGAATGATGCCACAATAAAGAGATAAGATGATCAGCTTTCACAATTGGCTTAAACACTGGTCTCATTCAAAGGGATCCAGTGTCTGTCTGCCTGGGATGACATGCTGGACAAGCCACGCTACAGTTTCCTGAAGGGACGGCTTGCACCTGTCACCCTGGGATTCCGGATATTGGCAATGGCTCTTGCCACCCCATAGTGCCTTTTTAGGCAAGGCTCAAATTCTAAACCTACCACCCTAGAACACAAAAAGGAAAAAACTAAGGGTAATGCTGCTCAATGCCAGAAGTCTAAATCTTAAAATGCACTCGAGGCCCTTCTCAGTATGGAGAACATCGATGTCTGTGCTGTGACAGAAACCTGGTTCAAGGCTCCTGAGAGCACCCCAGCCTATCAGGTTTTACCTCATATCATGCTCCGCCCCAAAATCTGGACAATACCAAGAAAGGAGGGGGTATCCATATTCATCAAGGACACCCACACCTCAAGACTGGTGGCAACGCCGATGCATCGGAGACCATCCAGGTGCAATTAACCATAGGCAAGACTGCTCTGCAAATTGTAGCATGTTACAGGCCACCCTCACAAACTCAGGAACCTCACATGGCCTTCCTGAAAACACTAGAGGGGATAAATGTATCACCAAACACCATCATACTAGGTGACTTCAATTACCCTAATATAGACTGGGAACACTACTCAAGCCCAAACACCCTAGCCCAAAAGTTCCTGATATTCATAAACTCAAATGCCATGGAACAACTAGTCACCATCCCCACAAGAGGAGATAACATACTTGATCTCATCATCACGAACATGGGAGCACAATGTTCAACACCGATGGTGTACCCCTCACTGGTGAGATCAGACCACAAACTAATCTCGCTGGAGGTCCTCATACCCACCCCACCTGAAATAAAAAGACCACAGTAAAGAACTTCTCAAAAGCCGACTTCACACTTCTAAAGACTAGTGTGGTCTCCTTTAAGGCCCCCGAGCCGGCGGAAAACAGTACTCAAGCCGCTGAATCACTTACAAATGCCTTCTACCAGCACCTGCAGGACTGCATGGATAAGGCAATCCCAAGCAAAACAAAGACTCTTTGTACCAAAGGCAAGCGTCCAGTCTGGTGGACCCCAGCCATAAACAAACTCTACAACAAAAGGAGGAAGCTACTACAAGATAGAGCAAAATCCTTAAAAGGTAAGACACCCTTGATCACTATAAGTAAAAAAACTAAGAGCTCTCATAAAATCATCCAAAGCAAATTTCGAGAGAAAAATAGCTAAAGACTCAAAAAGACAATCATAAGGCCTTCTTTAGCTATGTTAGAAACCTGGGAGGAAACTCCCAGATATGCTCAGAGCTAGTTCAAAATGATGTGAAGATTACTGATCCTACAGACATTGCCAACATACTGGCTGACAGGTTCAGTGCAACTTCTCCCCTCCCCAAAAGGAGAGATATCTATACCAAACGATTGCAGCCCCCAAACATCTCCAGCCCAAGTGAGAACTGCTCTCTCCAAAGCAAAAAACACAGCATCCATGGGACCTGATGGTGTCCCCCGGCTGTGTGCTCCATGAACTCAATGAGGAATTAAACCCACAGCTAGGACAGCTGTTTAATCAAAGTCTTACCTCTGGATATTGACTCCAGGAGTGGCGCACTGCAACTGTGGTACCACTTCACAAAGGCGGTGCCTCCACCGACCCTGGAAATTACCGCCCATTAGCTTGACAAGCCTTATCTGCAAAGCCATGGAGAGGATCATAATGGACCTCATAAATAAAGACATAGGGAATTTGCAGACTTTGGATCCAACCCAGTTTGGCTTTGTCAAAGGCAGATCATGCCTTTTAAACTTGGTTGACTTTTTCGAAACAGTCACCAAAGCCATTGATGAGGGAAAGGCAGTCCATACAGCCTACCCCGACCTGGCTAAGGCCTTCGATACAATACCCCATTCGGGTATCATTGAAAAACTCATCAGCTTAAATGTCAACCCATACATCACAAGATGGGTTGCAAACTGGCTGAGTGACAGAACCCACAGGGTCAGAGCTGCTGGCGCCATGTCAGACTCAAAGCCTGTCACAAGTGGTGTCCCACAGGCTCAGTCCTGGGCCCACTCTTGTTTGGCATCTACTTTTCCAAGTACAAGCAAACACAGGAGGGTTATGGCTGACAAAGTTTGCAGATGACTGCAAACTGGGCGCCATAGTAGAAAACACATCTGACACAGATATCCTTCAGAAGGGTTTCACAGAAACGATAACTGGTGCCAGAGCCACGGCCTAAAGTTAAATGCCAAAATGCATAGTCATACCCTTCGGGAAAACAAGGTTACCCCTAGCTACCAAATAGGTGGCAATCCACTGAGCACAGAAGAAGTTATCAGGGACCTGGGGACCCAGGTTGATAGTAGTCTGTCATTCGACACCCATGTAGCTAAAGTAGTTAGGAAGACCTTCTACATTGCCCACCTTATCATGAAGGGATTCTCATCTAGATCAAGGGAGGTCATAGTCTCCCTTTACTCATCACTCATCAGACCAATGATTGAGTACAATGCCCCATTCGGAATGTATCTGACCCGACACTTGCAGCAGCTGGAGAGGCCACAAAAGTTCCTCACCAAAAGGATAAAGGGTCTCAAAATCTGTCCTATGCTGCCCGACTGAAAGAACTCCAGCTCTATTCAGTCGCACCGCTTGCTCAGAGGTGACCTTTGCCTAACATACAAGGCCATGTCAAACCCAGATTTGATGAATATGCTTCACCTCAAAAATCTAGATCCATCAGAGCCACAAGGGCGGAGACTTATACCTTGACACGGCTATTAATAGGACGTGCTGGAGGGATAGATTCATCACCCAAAGACTCCCTATGCTGTGGAACAAAATCCCGGTACATGTGAGGCAGAGCACCTCGCTGGCCTTGTTCAAGAGAAATCTTGACCAATGGATGGGAGATCGCAGATATACCCCAGGGATTACCTCAGTGTCACTGCTCGACAGAGGCACAGCAAAATAATGGGTATAGTTCCCCATACTAAAGGGGTGGAGTAAGCCACAAAACGATGGGCTAGGCTTGTAAATGCCCTCGGGCAGATAGCCTAGTATGAACCTATGAACCTATGAACCTAACCATTTGGCCTTTGACCAGGTTTTTTGTTGACATTTTGGATAGCTACTGCTATAATAAAGACATCCATTAGATTAAGTAGGTTTTCTATAAATCGTTGATTCATACCTACTAAATTAAACATTTTAGTTATAAGAACATCTCAAAAATTAACTATAGTTTGATTGCTATCATATTAAATTCTAAAAATGATGTCGTAGAATTTATGTACTCCTCAAATCCAGTAAATTCCCATGGGGTATCAGTCCAAATAAGAAAAATATCATCCCAAAAATGGAAATAACAATCAAAATGTGTATTATATTTAAAGGGAAATATGGACTTAGTTTTCCACCACCACAAAATAGTATTTGCAAATATGGGAGCAGAAGCTGCCCCTATAGCAACTCCCTTAATTTGCTTGTAGCATTTTCCTTTGGAAAAAAAACTGTTTTTCAAGACTATATCCATACAAGTTGTCATTATTACCAAATCCCTTTGTTCAAAGACAGTTACAGAGGGTAACACCTTGAGAAACCAATTCATGCTCAGTTTATGGGGATGACAAGAAACAAATCCTTAAAATCAACTGCAATGAAAAGACCTTCACCCTTAAATGATTTCACTGCTAAAGCTTCTAAAAATCTTTAACCAACATACTTAGCAAGGTATCAATAACCCAGTGAAGCAGAAGGCAAATGATTTTAAAAGCAACAATATTTATTCCAGAATGTAAGCTCAGACATAAAAACTAGTTTTAAAGCATGAACTTATATACAAACTTATGAATCAGTTAACCAATCATTAAACACAAAATTCCCTCCATAACCATTAATCAATACTACATTAACAATTAAAGGAACATTACATTTCAACTTTCTAGATCTCAACACAGGTTTGAGGGGGATGCAATCATTCAACCCATGTCCCCTATGTGCCGCTAGCCTCAGTACCCACTGAAGTTCCACATTTTCAGTCCTGTTAATGGGATCCCCCAGTCTAGCATTCTCAGCCAAAACATGCAGAACTTGAAAGAGAGACATGTTGGTTCCCTGCCGATAGTGTATGTTTGGCTATAGCACTATACTCAAGACCTTTCCTAGTACAGTATATGTGGTCCCTCACCCTTTCCCTGAGGTGATGATTTGTTTTGCCAACATAGAATTTCAAACATATGACACAATGTGCTACATAAACCATGTTCCTGGTGTTACAATTGGCCATGGCTCTTAACTGCCATAAGCGGCCAGACCCTGGATGCTTAAAGAACCTTGACTCATCCATGTACTCACAGTACACACAAACCCCACATTTATGGGTACCCCCAATGGTACAACTACTGGGGCATGACCATGGCCCAAATAGAACATCTTTTCCACTGGCAAGTGGAAACCTGCCTGGCTGAAGGGTTCTGGGAAGACAAGAGGATGTAGATAACTCTTAGAAAGCTTGGGATCTCTGGCCATCACTGGTCATTGCTGGAACTGGAGGTAGCTATTGGTCAATTTGAGGCATTTGAGATTCAGGTGTAGCTAGCTGAAGGGGTGAGAAATCAGCTCTGGAACAGGGTCCAGAATGAAGAAGGGTACGACAGATGAGGCCACAGGAAAGGGTACCATAGTTGTCTTGGTTGAAAGGGGGCTATGAGGAGTACAGTCACTCAACAGTGGGTTGCTTTCTGAAGAAATGTTATTATCAAGGGGGTAAGAGGATATGCATATAGGGGAGAGTATCCTTCATTGACCATCCTTCTGTACTTTGTGTTGGAGGGGAATGCAAAGAAATTGCAGCAGGGTTGATCCCACTGGCTGAACACTCGCACCTCTATTGTTGGATCTAGGGACCACTTGTAAGGCATTAGGATGCTCCTGCTCAAGTTGTCTGCTACCATATTGGATTTTCCCAGGATATGTGCTGTTATCAGAAAGTATTGTGAGAACACTGCCCATTACCTAGCTGTCATGGTCTCTTGACACAGGGGCTACGAGCAGGTTCCTTCTTGTTTGTTTAAGTACCACAACACTGTCATGTTGAGGAACTGGATGGCTATCCCACCTATCCTACCCTTGGGGAGAAAGTTCTGAAAAGCCTGTAATGCTAGGAAGACTGTTCACATCTCCAAAACAATGATGTGAAGACTGGTCTCCAACAGGGATCATGTACTTTGGTCTGTCCTCCCCTCAAAATGCTCCACACCCCACCCCAGGGGGGAAGTCTCCAAAGTAACCAAAGGATGGCCTGCAAGAACCTGGTTAGACTCCAACCACCCTGGAATGTGATGGAGACATATGTTGGTAGTACAAATGGGAAGGTTCATAGGATGAGAAGAAATTGAAGATGGACTAACAAGGTCCACTGAAGAACCCTAATGTAGGAACTAAGTAAGATGGAGGCCTCTGAAAATTTAGAACGTGGCTATCTTGAATATGTGATGAGGTAAATCTGAGAGGCAGCAATATGGTTGATGGTATCCTCATGGCATCCAGTGAATTCCAGGGCTTGTAGTGGTTCTAGATTGGACTTGTAGTTTACAGCAATGCCTACGGGTGGACACAAATGAAGCAAGCAGTTCCTGACTTGGATTAAAGATATCTTTGAAGTTGCGCATTAAGGAGCCAGCTGTCTGGGTAAGGAAAGACCCAGAACCCCATGCAGCCTGATCCAGTCTGCCAGCACTACCAGACAACTGGTGAAAACCTTCGGGGAGCTCTGTTTAGCTAAATGGGCAGTGCTCAAAACTAGTAATGTCTGACTCCCAGCTGAAAGTGCATGAACCTCCTTGAATGATTCACCATCTTTATGTGATATTAGAACCGACCACGTCTGGAACCCTTCCTGAAGATATGGAGAATGGACTGCAACGTCACCATCTAGAATTTGGTCTGTTTCACATAAATGTTCAGATGAGGTCCAGAATGGGCCTGTGGTCCTTGTTTTTCTTTGGCACTAAAAAGGAGCTTGAGTAGACCTGGATCCTCTTTTGTCTGGTGGGACCTCTTGGAAGACTTGCTTCTGAACTAGCTTTCTTATCTCCACTGCTGCTTCCCTTTTCTGACAGGTAGGAACATTGGGATGTTTGACATTCATTTAGGGTGTACAGAAAGGGAATGGAATAGCCTCTAGAACTGACTGTCAATACCCAAGCATCTGACATGATGGTCTCCCAAGCTTTTGGGTAGACAGCCAAGCACCCCCCAACTGACTCCAGAGAGCATCAGTTGGGCATCCCTCCAGGACCACTGGTAGAGCTTACTGGAGAAGGGTCCCCAAAAGCCCTGATTTTGCAGATCACCTCTGTCTCTGGGGCAGTGTCATTTAAAGTACCCCCTCTGCCATGGAGGCTCCATCATCAGAAGCATCTTGAAAAAACTGTTGTGATTTATGAAAAATGACTCATTTTTCCCACCCTTCTAGTTCCTGTAAAAGGTCATATGTGGGGTGGAGACACAGACTCCTATGGCAGACAAAGTCTTTCATTTTTGTTCATTCCTGAACACTGTATCTTTTACTTTGAAGAGTGAATCCATCAAAAGGGGCATTTAAAAATGACACCATGAAGCAGTTCACAAAAATACATAAGCACATCCAGGTATGGCAGCACCATACCATCTGCAGCACTCGAACAAAGTCTCATGGATACCTTTGAGATGGACAGCACTGAGGACTCCTGAACCTCCAGAGATCTTTGAGACACTGGAGGCTGTTGTATCATCACCATGTTAGACATCTCCAAGATTAGATCTCTTTGGAACCTTGTCAGGTGAGGAAAGAACTAGAGTGCACTTAAACCAAGTGAGGCTGAAAAATAAGAATAAGTGCACTTCCCTAGATAGTTCAATGCCAAAGACTCCTTATTTGGGTGGTGGACCATAGAGTCCTCCTTGGAGATTACTTTCTTGGTGGCTGCAGCAACCACAATGGCATCCACCACCAGCCTTCTCTACAAAACTTGTATCTGTTGGGGGAGCAAGAACTTTCTCAGGTTATGTATGGCTCCCAAATATGTAACCAAGTCCAGAAAGTTTAGGATCTTTACTTGAAAGTACTTGCATAGGTATTTTTATACCCCAAGCAGACTTCAAAGAATTTTTCCTCAGGTAGATAGCCAATGTTGGAGGTGTGATGCAGAAGAAAGAGGTAATAGGGCACATCTGTTTTCAGAGTGTAATGAGTTGGCAGATTTTAAACATTTCCTACTGAGTATTCTATCAGAAATATTGGGTGAGCAAATAGCTGTAAGTTAGAAAATGATTCTTTTCAGTTGGGATACAGGATCTGAATTGCCTAGACATAGTAAGGCCTTATTAAGTTTAATTCTTTTGGCTGCCTAAAAAGGAATTACTAGAAAATGGAAATCAAAGTCTACACCAACTGTATTTGAGATATTGAATACTATAAAATAGATAAAAGATCTGGAAGAGGGATCTTTAGAGAAGGGAAGGAGCAAATTACACAGAAGAAAATGGAAACTGTGGGACCAATACATGAATAATAATGTTCAGGAGGAGAAGGAGTGAGGTTTAAAGGAAGAAAGGAATTCTACAGCTTTTGGTAATGTTGGACTGATGATAGCAGCAAAGAAAATATGTGACGTATCTTGTGTATAAATGGAAAAATGTTATAATGTTTTGTTTTCTGTTCTGTTAGGGTATGTTTGCCTGTGTCTTAAGTGATAATTTAATAATGGTGTCTAATAAAAAAAATTTTCTCAGGTTGTTAGAGGACTGGCTCCATCACATCAGGTTCTGTCCAGACTAGAACTAGACAATGGCATCCAGATGGGGAACTACTCAGGATGTGGGACGGCTGATGCCAAAAGCCTCAAGAAAGACTGACTCAGAGTAGGGGATTTGGCAGTTCACCCTCCATACTGTTTCATCAGTTCCAGTAGATTGCTAAAGGAGGCAGATTCAAAGGGACCTTTTGGGACCCCTCCCCTTCATCAAAGTCAGAATCCTTGGTAAGGAACTCCTCAGAGGAGTCCAAATGCATCCTCCTGCATTTATTCTTCACATGTGCCTCCCAGGGAGGAAAAGTGAGGGGTGCACTGAAGAAACAAGGGATCCACTGCTAGGGGTTGGTTGAATGATAATGGTGTGGGCTGTCCTGGAGCTAACTGGTGTGAGCCAGAAGTACCAGGTGGATGAGAAGATGAGGGCAGATTTGACTTAACAGAATAAAAAAAAAGAAAAGGGCTGAAAGGCTAAGAGGTGATCGGGTTCCTAACTCACTCACCCTCCTCCTGCTTTGGCTTGCACTTGGCTCAGAAGAAGAAAAAGAAACTGAAGAAAAAAACTGCTGGCAAAAAAACTGTGCACTGTCTGTGGACTGCACTGTGTCTGCAGGTTGTATGGATATACATATAATGTGGACCATGGAGGGAGGAAGGAAGGCTGGGGAAGGGCCTGGGGAAAGCCTAACTGCTGAGAAAATGAGGGTTATGATCCTAAGATCCATCTGGGCCTTTAAGAAGGTGCACATAACACTCAACTCAAACTCTGGGATACTTGGAAAAGACCTTGAGGAATGAAATTGATGAAGGCTTGAGATGTTTAAGAAAGGAATGGTATGTTGTATAGCAAGGCCCACAATACACATTTTACAATTTTTTCACATTCACTCGATGGCATATGGGTTCTGTGCCCTGCACTAACCCACACTGGCAGCCTTCTAGATCTCACAATCCCTTCCTCTGATTCTCTGTGATAGTAGATTGGCCAAGCTTCTCCCATCAAGGGAAGCCTAACCCCTGTCACAGAAAGTCAGACATTCAGGCTTTCAATGCTAAGTAGGAAAAACCAAGAACCAGAAGAAAGAATTGTCTGAAACCAACCAACTTGCAACCACAGAGTACAAATACAAGTGAATAAAACCAACAAACAACAGAACATGACTGGATACCATATTGTGTTTTTCTTGAAAAATCTTTGGCAAATAATTGAAGACTGAAGTCAGAAAATAATGACAGATATTTGAGTTTCAGACTTCATACCCTTCAGAATATTAATGCTAATGCAAAACCTTTTATTCTATTAGCTTTCTAAGTTTGTAATAGCAATATTTAAAAATTGTCCCTATGTTTGGACCTTTGTCCTCCAACTATGTATGGCTTTGTCAAGATTTCTTGCACTAAGAGGCTATGTGAAATTCGAACATCTACTGTTAAAGGTATGTAGGACTTATGCAACTGTACTATGTCCATCATTCACATTGCCTTTTGGTATATTGGTTGATTCACAAAGTTTATCCTACCTGGGAGCATGAAAGGATAAGGATCCAGGAGTCCCTGGAGAATGGTTCTCACAACGCCTGTTCTGGAACTTAAGAAAGAATGCAGTTTGTAGTACTTTGTGCAGGTATGTACAGTGGACCAGGTTGTTTCCTCTCAAATGATTCTTGAGTCCAGTCCTTTACAGTATGCCATGGAAGAGGATAAGGCTCTGGTAGAATGTGTCTTAACCTTGTCTGGAATAGATTTACCATGTTGGGAGTAACAAAAAAAATAGCAGAGGGCAACCTTTGTTTTCTTAGAGACAGGTTCACCCCAGAATAGGACATGAAGAGCTGTTTAGCTTTCTTGAAGGGCTTAGTTATAACAAGGCAGTACCTGAGCTGCCTGTGTATAGCCAAGGTATGCAGAATCTCCTGTACATTGTTTTTAGATTCTGGAAAGAAAATTGGGTGATTGATGGCTAGATTCCAGGTACATTCAGAAAAACTTTTAGCATTAAAGAAGGATTACTGCATTAAACAACCCTGTCCTTGTAAAAAATCAGAATAGGTTGTCCCACCATGAGAGCTTGCAGCTCAGAAACTTACCTTGTAGCTGCAGAGCAATAAGCAAAACAGTTTCCAAGTGATGAACCTCAAATCAGCCTGAAAGGTAAGCTCAAAAGGAGATGTCATTTTTAAAGAACAAAGTTGTGATTCCAAGAGGGAGTAATTTGTTTTTGAGGCATTCTCAAGTGCAACACTCCTTTCATAAACTGTTTGACCACAAAAAGAGATGAAAGAGGAAGATCGATGGGCAGACAAGCTGAGATGGCCACAAGATGCACCTTGATAGGTGTATAAGATAAGCCATCATTGAGTAGCTCACACAAATATTTTAAGATTAGAGGGGCAAATACCATACCTCACCCATTGATAACCATTAGGCACCACCTGGAAAACCTCTGCCATTTGTAAACGTAAGATTTTCAAGTTGCAGGTTTTCTTGCCTCTTTCAATATGTGCTGCACATCCTCAGGGAACAAGTGTTTAAAAGGTTTCAAGAAAGAATCATCCTCTGTAGCAATTGCTCTAAAATTGGGTGTGCCAGTTGCCCCTGACACTCTGTGAGCAGATCCAGAGTGTGAGGAAGCTTGTGGTAATTGCCCTTGGCCAATTCCATTGAAAGGAAAAAAACAACCTTGTCTGAGCCAAAAGAGGATCACCAGAATGATCTTTGGTAATTCCTTCTGAATCTTCAGAAGTACCTTGAGTGTTGCTGGAAAGGGGGGAAATGCATAATGAAACATTCCTGTCCAAGGAAATGAGAATGCTTCTGCCCACCAAGCATAGTTACAAGGATGTCTCAAACTGAATTTTTCCTACTGTCTGTTTTGAAAGGAGGTGTTGCACACATCTGGACCAAATCCAGGCAGACCTCTGCACTGGACTTCCACTCATGATGTTCTGTCCAGGATTTACTTAGTCTGTCTGCCACTAGGTTTTGCACTGATGGGATGCATGAGTCCTGAAGTGACAGAGAATGCTGCAAGGCTAGCTCCCAGACTATCGCTACCAACCAGTAAAGAGAGTATGATGTTGTACCCCTTGACTGTTTGGGTACCACATGACTATGGTATTGTCTGTGACCAATAAAAGGGGACCTGAAGACCAGAAGTGTAAAAAACTTTTACGATCTGAATGACTGCTAACATGTCTTTCATGTTTAGGTGCTTTTTAGGATATGAAGCACCCCATTTAGCTTACAATAGAACACTTTCGGACAATTTTCTCCATGCAAAATCTCACTATTTCTTCTGGACAGAATGAACCGAGGTCTGTATGGAAATGAGCAGTTCTGGAATGAGGAATGTTTGGGATCCCTCCACTACTGTAACTTTCATTTCCCAAAAATCCAGCAATGGTACAATGAAATCCAAGGGATCTGGGTACTGGGCCCAACATTTTTTAAGTACCCTTGGATCTTTCTCGTGTGGAGTCTGGCCTGTGTTTTCATGATGATCACTGATGTGATGATGCCTAGAATTATGAGAAACTATCTTGTGGACGCAGCTTCTTGAGGAGAAAAAACCCTTAAAATATTCTGAACAGTCAGGACTTTGTCTTCTGCTAGAAGGCCATACTTATTACAGTGTTCATCATACACCCTGGGAAAACAATTCTGTGTGAGGTTGTGACACAGGACTTTTGTAGGTTGAACTTGAAGTTGGGAGTGACTGGAATGTGATGATAAGCATCCTTCAGATATAAAGCCACCATAAATCAGTGGTTCAGTGATTCAGGAAGGGTGGTGTATTAAGAGAGAAGAGGCAGAGATTTTGAGTTGAAGAGTCTAAGATTCAGTCAGATCTGATAACCTACAGGTTGAGGCAGATGAAAAACACAACACTGGATCTCAAAGTTTTATACAAGTGTTGATTACTGGGTCTATCTTTTTCTACACATAATATTATTTTTGCCTGTGCAGTAAAATAAGTAAAACTCTACAACCTAAAATCAGTATAAAAATATTAGGTGCTTGTTCCTTGCTAATTATCATTTCTTCCTTAACTGGTATTGGGCCTGCAATTAGTCACCCTTCATGCACATGCTGTATATTTTATACTAAATAGCTAAGAAAAATAGAAAACTATGTGCAAGTGTCAATTTACAGACATGCCCTTTTATATGATATTATTTTTGTTGCACACTTAAGCAAAGGGCGATATTTTGAGAATATTACAAAATGTCAGGTGGTGTTCACTGTTTGTTTATTTGATGACTATTGAATGTACAAACAGACATTATGCATGTACTTGCTATACATTCTACATTAGAAGGGTTCATGCTAGGGAATGCTAAAATATGTTACCCATGTGAGCAATAAGGGAAAGGGGATGCAGAAGAATAAGGGCATGCAGGTGGGGGGGGGGGTAAACTGGGCTATGAAGGAAAGAATCTGGAAAGGTGAGAGCTGATACCACAGGGCTTATTTACATACTGAGTATTACATTTTTAAATGGGTGGGCGAGGGATAATAAAAAATGATTAAGATGCAGGTCCATAAGTGATGGGGAAGATTGCACATATAAAACTATTGATAGGTATACACCTTTAGTAAATGCGATGATAAGTTAAGGGTAGATGAATAGCTGAGCACAAGGACTGGATGGCTGTGATTGTGAGGAACAGGATTATAGCTGGAAAGCTGTAAGATTAGAGGTAAACTAAAATGAGTGCACATGGGAGGATTTGTAGTAAAGGTACCATGAAAGGAGGCGGTTAGAACATTGTAGGCTAGGAAAGAGGGAGAGATGCTTAGGTAAGGTGCAATACTACCCTAAAGTGTTGCCACGTCTACTTTTTGAAGGAGGGTTAGGCCATATAAAAGCCTCAGCTGTAAAAAGGAGTCATTGGGTCTTATTGAAAAAAAATTATTTTTGTAAATATGTTCATAGTTAAATGAGGGGATACCAACAAGAGTGGAGCAAAAGAGATGGAGAATGACACGGAATAATTTAAATGCTGATATAAAGGAGTTCAATGTGAATGGAAAGAGACGACAGAAGGAGGTAAGGAAAACAAAGTAGGAGACTGGATATGAGGTGGTGATACTGCACAGCTATGTGGATTTAAAGAGGAAAAGGCAAACAATCCCAACACGTGAACATGAAGTAATATAATAATGGATGCATCCTGTGAGGTACGTAGCTAAACCAATAATATTAAAATAGATGACTGAGACTGGAAAAAGGGTGGTTATCATATAACAGCACTAGAGGAAGTGCATTTGAGGCAGGATGACATAAAATATGTAAATAGATAGGGATATGTAGTTGTCTCAGAGGCATTGTGGAAACAACAAAAGAAGAGGAGGAGTGGTAATCCTTGCGAAAAAGGATTAAATTGGCAAATGATTCAAAAGGAGTATAATAAAGGGATGTTCATGGAGCTGAAAGGAAGAATTGAGGGAGAGACTATCACCACATTGGCAGTTTATCTACTGCCTCTGACCAAATGCAACTGGATAAAGGAATTGCCTCCGAGAATAGTAACTTTCCAAAGTGCTTTGACACTAACAGTGGGAGACTGGAACTGTGTTGGAAGAGTGATGTAAGCAAAGGATGCAGAAGGAGGTGACTACAAAAAGAAGAAAAATGCATGGGAAGTTGTGAGGAAACTGGAATGGGTAGATGTTTTAATAAACACTACTGAGGGGAGTGAAGTCAAGGATATACACTGTACTCATAAAGGCATAAAGAATGGCCTAAATTGGATTGGGGATATGCCATCCCACATAATAAGGATATAACAAGAGAAGTCGATAAGCAGCCATTGACACTCTCAGATCACACATTGTAAGCTATAAAGGTACAAGTCCAGGGGGATGAAAATATACAGAGGCACTGGGGGCTTCAGATGTGTTGGCTGGAGCAGAGAGACAGAAACCAAAGTGGCTAATAGCGGAAGTGGGTAAATTAATGGACAAGGTAATATCATGGGAAGCAGGTAAGTGTGACAGAATAAAAAAGAAAGTCAAGAAGGAAGATACGGGAAAAAAGGCAAAACAGTAAAGAAAAAAGGAAGTACGGTGGGCTATGAGAGAGGAATTGAAGGAAATAGAGGAAAGAGTAAGACAAGAGAGACAGAAAAAATGCTAGATGGAGATTAGAAAGGGGATACAAAATAACTAGATGAGGAGATCTGAATGAAGCAGGCTGGGACAAGCAATATGAATTTCTCAAATACTTCAATATCAAACAGGGCATTCAAAATGCATTTGAGACAGTGAGGAGAGGAAAGGGTATTTACTAGCTTAAGGGAAAAGGGGCACAGAAAACACTAAAGATGTTTGGGGAAATCCTGCATGAGTTACTGGGGTACTGTGAGAGACTGCATATGAATGAAACTTAAGGGCTAGGTGCAATAGTGTCAGATGTTGAGATATGTGGAATGGGGTAAATGCTACACAAAGAAGAAGAAAAGAGGGCAGATTTGTCCAAGGCTGTAACTAGAAAGGAAGAGAAAAGGGAAGTTCAGAAAATAAAAATGAGGAAGTCTCCTGGAACAGGCAGTTTTCCCAACAG
The DNA here is from genome assembly GCF_019279795.1 of Protopterus annectens. Classification (NCBI taxonomy): domain Eukaryota; kingdom Metazoa; phylum Chordata; order Ceratodontiformes; family Protopteridae; genus Protopterus; species Protopterus annectens. The sequence goes on along the minus strand of NC_056751.1, from coordinate 538,400,487 downwards.
AGATATAGGAAAAAGGGGGGGATTAATAATATAAGTTTGAAGAGAAATATTCAACAAGATGTTAAAAAGCTCTGATCCTCCTTACTCCTGGACAGAGAGGCAGTAACTGCTGAGGTTCACAAAGAAGGGGAGCATCAGTGCTGGCCATATTATTCTTGGACGCAGACAAAGCCACTGATAGAATTAGGTGGGAGTATCTGTCTGATAGAATTAGGTGGGAGTATCTGTCTGATAGAATTAGGTGGGAGTATCTGTCTGATAGAATTAGGTGGGAGTATCTGTTTCAAGTGCTGGAAAAGTATGGGTTTCTGGAGTACTGGATAGAGATGCTGAGAAGAATATGTAAAGAGGCAAAAGCATAAGTTAAAATAAGATTGAGGCTCTCAAAGGAGTCTGCGTTATTTAAAGGGACAAGGCAAGGATGTCCTGTCTTCCCACTACTTTTCACCTTATACTTACAGCCATTATCAAACCAGGTCAGAGGAACTGAGATTCAAGGATACAAATGGTGTGACAGGCAGAGAAAAATGTTATAATATACAGACAATATTTTATGGGTTCCTATCAGCAGACCGAAGACGCATGTTTTTGAATCGTCTTGGTCAAACTAACAAAACCGAAACTGCAAAATATAGAAGCGGCATGTAAGCAAATTCTTTCCCTGGGAAAGAATTTGCTTGGCCGCTTTGGTACCATTTTTGTCTCTGTACTGCGGTCTCGGAGTTGGTATATTTAAGTAGGGGGGTGTGGAGGGCACAGCCCCCCACGTCAGGGGGTGTGGGGGTCGAAGCCCCCCACTTAATCTCATGTTTTAATATGCTTTTTTTTTGTTGGAACAGCAATTTTTTCCCTTTGAAAAAAATCGCTGTTCTGTCAGTTCGGTTTTGTAAGCTTTCTCTTACATGGGGTCGATTAATCACCGTTCGATTACCTAAGCATTCGGTGATCTAATATAACCCCTATTTTATTGATATTGACAGACGCAAGGAGAGATAAGTTTGGAAAATTAACAGGACATAAGGTGAAACAGGGAAAATGCAGGCTATATCGATAAATATGACAGAAGAGCAGGGGAGCCCACAGGGGTTTTTGCAGGGGAGTGTAAACCCAGAGCCCCTCACTCAGCCCCCCTCCCCCAATGCAGCCATTCCAGTGTCCCATTACTTGGCTATTCCTCCCCAGTTGCCATAAACACTCAAAACTCTCAGTGTGCATACTATTTTATGCTTTACTTCTACAATGATTACAAATATTTGAATTTAATTTACAACTTTTATTTCAAATTTTATAGCACAAACACTGATAGACATTTGTTAAACAAAGCAATACTCTTACAATGAAAACAGACTTAGCATTAAAACTTCTCTACCTTTGAAACTCACATTCACTGAAACAGCATTGAAACCCACATTCAAAGAAAAATGTCTGGCCAGTGGCGGGTTAAGTTTACCTTTGGGCTGCTTTCAAATCATAGGCCCCTTGAAACATTTTTAGGACCATGCAAAAGTTCTTTGATTCACCTTCCTGACTGTATTAATTAGAATATATAATAATTGAATTATATCCCTTGTATAATACAGCACCACTTGTTACAATGTGTTTTAAATTTATAGTTTTGAACATTTTTCCAGTAAGCAATGAAACAAAACACGAGCCAATAATGACAAACTGCCCAATTCAGAACATTTCAACCATAAAAGGCCACTTAAACATCTGTTATTACAGTCCACCAATATCAGTCAATAAACACAATCCCTGCAGAAGTAAAACTCATCTGAATAATTCCAGATTAAAGAGATCTGAAACCAATGAAGAGATTGTTGCTAGAAAACAACTTTATATTTCATTGTTTAATCTACAAATTCAATGAATGCTGCCCTTGAAGAATAAATTGCCTATGTTACATTAAAAATGGTAAGCTGGTATATTGCAATAGGGTATGGGTGGCAAGCTGAAAAATAGGTTCATAGTTACTAGGCATCTCATCCAAAGGAGGACATACTCAGGACTGCAACACCCTACCTCCTTAAAATACAAATCTACATGCTGTGGGAGAACCTACAGCCCTCTACATCAAGATGCAAGTATGCTACCTGCTGTGCAAGTTACACTGCTTTAAAATTCTATACCACAATAGTGATACCATTTGCTAAACAAAACAGTTGCACGTTTTAAGCACACTTAGCATGAGCAGCAGTAAACTTCTCTTCCCTTGAAGCTCACAATTCCTTGAAAATGCACTTCAAAATAAATTCCACTTGCTAACTCTAGGGCATTTCACTCTCTCTCACACACACACACACACACACACACACACACACACACACACACACACACACACACACACACACACACACACACACACATACACACCTCATCCTCTTAGTGCAAGAAATCTGGACAAAGCCTAAAATAAACACGGACATATTATAAATATCATTAACTTAGAAAATTGCTAGAATAACAGGATTTGTGTTCGTATGCATTTTTCTAAACGATATGACATCTAAAATTCAAATGTCTGTCATGGTTTAGCAACTTCAATCCTTTTTAGGAGGAATATGGAGCAAAAATATGGACATTCTGCTAAAACCTGGACAGCTGAGGGATATGCTAACTCCCCTCTTACACACACACACACACACACACACACACACACACACACACACACACACACACACACACACACACACACACACACACACACACACACACACCATACCTCTCAATTTCTTAGCACAAGAAATCTAGACAAAGCCTGTTATAATGCTGTGTTCAAAGGCCCAAAACAAGGGACACATTTAGAAAATTCCTAGAATAACAGAATTTGTGTTAGAATGCATTTTCTGAAGGACATGAAGTCTGAAACTCAAATGCATGTCATTATTTAGTAACTTTAATCCTTAGCTCATCCCAGTGATTTGTCAAAAAAAAAAAAATTTATGAGGAACAGACCAAAAATATAGGGCAAAAATCTGGACTTTCTGTGAAAATCTGTACAGTTGAGAGGTATGAAAACACATCCCCCTACCTCCTTAGAAGGTGGATAGAATGACAAGTTTTGCATTAGTATGCATTTTCTGAAGGATATGAAGTCTAAAGCTCAAATGTCTGTCATTATTTTCTGACTTCAGTCCTCAATGATTTGCCAGAAAAACACAACTTTATGAGAAACAAACTGAAAATATGAGGCAAAAATCTGGATAATTGCAGGGTATGAACTCCCCCTTACTCCCTCTTACTTACACACAAATACACACACACACACACACACACACACACACACACACACACACACACACACACACACACACACACACACACACACACACACACACACACACACACACACACACACACACACACACACACACACACACACACACACACACACACACACACACACACACACACACACACACACACACACACACACACACACACACACACCTTCCTTTACCTACCTTCTTCTTACATACACGAATATACAAACTACCTACCTATATCTTACATTCACACACCCCTACCTACTTATTTCTTACACACACACACACACACACACACACACACACACACACACACACACACACACACACACACACACACACACACACACACCTTCCTTTACCTACCTTCTTCTTACATACACGCATATACAAAACTACCTACCTATATCTTACATTCACACACCCCTACCTACTTATTTCTTACACACACACACACACACACACACACACACACACACACACACACACACACACACACACACACACACACACACACACACACACACACACACACACCTCTTAAACACTTGAACACACACACACACACACACACACACACACACACACACACACACACACACACACACACCTCTTTTGTAATTCAAATTCAATGCAGGCACGGAAGATGAAGACGTAAATCATCGGTCACAGAGACACAGAAGAAGAAAACCTGTCACAAACACCTGTTGTGTCTGTGCAACTGGATGCAAAGGGTGTTCTTAAAGAAGAATGCCCTTAAAAAAACAACCTTTTTTCTTTTAATTAAAAGAAAACTAATCTCCCGGCCAGACGTTTCCAGGGGGTGCAAGTGCACCTCCTTGCACCTGCCTATGGGCACCCTGGTACAAGAGGAGGAGAGGGAGAAAGGGCCTGAAACAATATGGAAAAAACAAATAAAATACTTGAGGATATGGCTAAAGAAAACAATCTGAGAAATTATGCAAACAACATATGAGAAGGCTTTGAGATGGGAGCATCCGATGCTGGATAGTGAACAAAAGGTGCAGGTTATGCAAGGATACTTTTTGCCCCAGCCGTTATACCCAAGTCAAGACATTCTGGAATATACCACAGGAACATTTCATGGGGAAGGGGATGAAAAATTTGAGAGATTTCTTCTGGAAGGGGAGCAGGCCAATGGTAGCAGGGGATTGGTGACACTGTCAAGATAGTAAGGGGGTCTGGAGGCCCCAAATTTTAATGATTACCTGAGCTAGCAAGCTGGAATATATTTTTAGGCTAAGGGGCCAAAGATATTAAGGCAACTGCAAAAGTATGACATGGAAGAGGATGGAGTTACTTGGACAGAACATGGATTCATGGAAATACTTAACAGCATATCCAATCACATGAGGGGATATTCCGTTGTTAAAAGAGAATGCAAAGACTACTTAGAGGATTGTTGCAGGATGAAGTAGTGGATAGATGGAGGGAAGAGTTAGTTCCATTTGAGGGAGTAAAGAAAGCTAGAGTAGAGAACTCCTAGCTTTGGAGATGGAACAGGAGAAACACCTGGGCCACATACTGGATTCAGATGGTGACAGATGGCTCCATTAGAGCAAGGGTGGACCTATAAGAGGAATTTTTCCTGTTCAATGTAATGGGATGTAAGTATCATGGATTAGTGAAGAGATGGGACAGACTGAAGAAGAAGAAGAGGGGGATAGACACTGCCCTGCCCCTCCTGATGCATGCAGCTCAATAAGACTGAAGAAAGTACAACTCAAGAGGCTAATAGCACAAACATTGGAAGCATGGAAAGTAAAGGAGGGAAAGATTACACAGAAAATAAAACAAAAATGGAAAAAGAAAATACAAGAGGACATACTAGAACAGGTGTGGGCTGAGGTAATTAAATTGCCAAAGAACACAATCAAATCAAGGAGAATATTCCCTTGGCAATGCCTACACCTGTACTTTTGTACCTGAGCTAGATTTAGCAGAATTTTTGGTTTAAACACTGATAACTGCTGGAGATGCGACACAGGGAATGAGTACCTGGTTGCATATATTTTGTGAGTGCTCAGCCTTGGTACAGTTTAAGGTGGCTATGGAATAGCTGCCTACTTACCTGACCAGTAAATTTTCAAATTCCTCACTACCTCAGAGGCATTTTGGGTTATCTGTCAAGGTAACCCAGTACTGTCCAGTTTTCAAAAGATCAGACTCCCCTCCCTCTCTCTATCCATGACAGCTGATTGGCTGAGCATATTCAAAGAGGTAAAACTACAGCTGTAACAGGAAGTGAATGTTCAGGCTTTTTTGCTTCCACAGAGAAGGAGGGGAAAGTACCCGAAGCCAGAATCATTTATCAAGAGTAAGTTTGCAGACAATCACAATACCACATAAAAACCAAATCCAACAATAACCAAATCAAAGGGGTTGAAACCCACGTCATCTGCGCACAATCTGGGAGATGGTGGGTGGGTGCTGACAGTGAGGAAATGAGGAATTTGAGCATCTACTTTTACAGGTAAATAGGACTTACATAAATGCACTATGTTCATCATTCCCACTTCCCACTTTTCCCTTGGTTTTTGGATCCAGAGAGAACACTAGCAGGCTGATGGCTTCATTCAAGCTAAATGCAGAAACAACTTTAGTTAGTAATGATGGATTAGTGCGTAACACAACCCTGCCCTTGTGAAAAATCTGATAGAATTGGCCCACGATGAGAGCCTGCAGATGTCAGAGCAATCAGAAAAGCAGTCCTCCAAGTAATGAACCGTATATTAGCCTGAGAGGCAGGTTCAGTTGAGATCCCAGGAAGGAGGAATTTGTTTTCAAGGGAGTCTCACATGCAGCATATCTTTCATAAAATGACCACAAAAAGAGATGACAGAGGGGAATCCATGGGCAGACAAGCCGAGATGGCTGCAAGATGCACTTTGATAGAAGCATATGATAAATCATGCAAAAAAAACTCTTTCACTTATAAAAATAAGATTTTCTAGATGCAGGTTCTCTTGGCTCCTTAATTACCTGCTGCACATCCTCATCAAACAAGTGCCTAAAAGGTATCAAAATAGAATCATCCAGGCTGTCAGTTCCAATTACTCTAACTTAGGATGTACCATTCACCCTGATGCTGTGTGAGCAGATCCAGCCTGTGAGGAAGTTGGGGTAATTGTCCTTGGCCAACTTCATTAAAAGGGAGAAAAAACTCTGCCTGGGCCAAAAGGGTGTTACAGCAATGGTCTTTAGTAATTCTTTCTGAATCTTTAGAAATACATTGCGAATCATTGGAAAGGGTGAAAATACATACAGGAGCATTCCTGATCATCAGAATGATAGACTGTCTGTCTTCCAACCATAGCTGCAAGGATATCTCAAACAAAATGTTTTCAATTGTCTGTTTTAAAAAGAAGTGAACAGATCAAATAGAGGTGTTACTGACATCTGGATCTAGTCCTGAAAGACCTCTAAATGAATCTTCCACTTGTAAGGTTCTGTCCAAGATCTGCTTAGCCTGTCTGCCACAGTGTTTTGCTCTGAAAGGATGAACAAGGACTGAAGAGTCAGAGAATGCTACAGCGCCAAATGCCAGGCCATCAGTACCAACCTGCCAAGAGGGTATGGCCTTGTACCTCCTTGCTTGATTAGGCACCACATCATATGTCTATGACCACAAGAAGAGGACCCAGAGTCCATGAGAGGTGAAAAACATTTACAGCATGAATCACTGCCATCTCTTGTATGTTTTAGTGCTTTGTTGTGTCAAAGAGGACCCCACAAGGCTTGCATTTGAACTTCCATGGACACTGCTACCAAAGCAAAATCTGAACAGTCCATCTGGGCAGATTGGACTGGCATCTGAAGACAGAAAGAGAGCCTGTATTCAGAGACAGATGATCCCTCCACCACTGCAGTCCCTGTTTCATAAATCCCAGTACCCGTACCTGAAAATCCAAGGCATGATGGTATTGAGTCTAACAATTCTTCAAGCACCACTGAATTTTTCTCATGTGTAGTTTGGTTAGTGGTATCATGAGGATCACTGATGCCATGAGGCCAAGAATTTTGAGGAACTCTCTTGCTGAGGCCACATCTTGAAGAGAGAAGTCCAAGAAAATGCCCTGATAAGTCAGAGCTTTGTCTTCCGGCAGAGGGGCCACCCTTTTTACTGTGTCCATCTAATACCCCAAGAAAACAGTTTGATGACATTGTGTGATAAAAGACTTTTGAAGGTTCATTTGAAACCCAGGTGGGAATGAGGGAAGTGACCTTGTCTAAGGACTCCAAGCACCAATTGGCAAGTCATCTAATAAAGGAAAAATAGGGTTCTCAATGGGCAGCCACTAGTGCCTTCAAAATGCAGTAGCTGATCCAAAGGATACTGCAGAAAACTGATAATGAGAGCCAGACACAGCAAATCTCAAAACCTTCCTGAAATTTGGAGCAGTAGTAATATGATGATATCCTTTAGATCTTGAGTCACCATGAAGCAGGGATCTGGAAGCAACACTAGGATGGACTGTAAGGTGAGTATTTTGAATTTTGGAACTTTTACAAATGTGTTTAGAAAGGACAAATCTAGGATGGATCTCCAGGAGTGGTCCTTTTTTGGTACCAAAAAGATTATGAATAAAATCCTTTGCCTTTGTGTATGACCAACCTGTGCTGTGTCACCAAAGAAATAAGCCGAGTAAAGCAGTCCAAAAAAGTAGAATCATGAGATGACACCAGGCTGTCGGCATAAAACGAACAATCTTTTATTTTAAAACAACATAAGCACTTTCACAGCTCTTGCTGCTTCTTCAGATGTCAGTACTGACTCATCTCATCTTTCTACTTTTTTGGACCACTTTTCAATTTGTATTTGTGGTTATTTAATGTTGTTGTTGGTTGTCTTTCGGCTTTTTCCCGGTAAGGGGTCGCCACAGCGGAACTCCGGTCCACTAATGATTGGCAGTAGATTTTTACAAAACGCCGAGGTGACAGCTCAACGTTCAACCTTCAACGAAGGCACGCCCATTTACACATGCATGTCTTTCAAATGCTACCCAACCGCGGGGAGGACATGCAGACTCCACACAGAAGGCACTCCCAAGCCAAGCCGAGAATTGAGCGGGAGAACCTCTTGCTGTGAGGTAACAATGCTACCGCTGTACCACCATGGAATACAATAATAATTGTTTAAAAATAAAAATTTTTGACAAAAAAATACTCAAGAAATCTTCACTCTGCTGATTTCCATCCTTGGGGCTAACTGGTTGTCACTGCCACCCTTTACTCAGCTCTTACTAGGACAATCATTGAATATAAAGCAACCTTTGCATTAAGCCTCAGAAAAGTATACTGGTTTAAAATCAGGCTTTCCTTTAGTCTTGTAGTATGTGTACTTGACTAACAAAGTTCTCCATATGCAATAACTGGAATGCCCACAGAGATACTTTACTAAAGGATACAAGGCCTAAACAACATCTCCTATATGGACCGACTCAAAGCCCTGTCACTATACTCAGTATTCTACTGACTGCTAAGAGGTGACCTGTCTCTGGCATACAAGACATCCTCCGACCCATTGCTGATAGATATCCTGCACATCAGCAAGTTAAATGGCATCAGAAATACTTGGTCTAGGGATCTATAACTGTTATGTAACATCACCAGAATGGTTTGGAGGGACAGGCATATTTCATGGAGGATACCCTGCTGTGGAACAGACACCCCATCCACATAAAATAAAGTTCATCCCTGTCCATTTTCAAGACCAACTTAGATCTGTGGTTGGGAGACTGCCCCTGGTACTGCTAATGGACAGAGGCAGCTTCTGATTGCTTTATCCCATGCATGGGTCCCCTCAAATTGTCTATGGAATGATCCCAGTTATTTTTATTAGGGGTGATACATAATTATATACCATGGGATGGGTATGGTCAGTCTATAACTAGGTTCATAGGTTCATAGGTAAGTACTAGGCTATCTGCCCAATGGCATTTATAAGCCTAGCCAGAATGTGTTGGCTTTCACCACCCCCTTAGATTAGTTCCCTGTGCCTCTGTCCAGCATAGCCATTAGTTCCCTGCACCACTGTCCAGCAGAGCCATTAGTTCCCTGCACCACTGTCCAGCAGAGCCAGTGCAGTGATCCCTGGGGTAAATTTTCTGTTTCCCATCCACCCGTCAATGTTTCTCTTGAAGAGTGTTAGTGAGGGGCTCTGCCTGATGTATACTGGAATCCTGTTCCAAAGCATGGGGGAGTCTCTGGGATAGGAATCTATCCCTCCAGCATGTCTTATTTATCGTTGTGGTGAGGTTTATATCTCTAGAGCGTGTGGCTCTCCAGGATTTGTTTTTTATTAGGTGGAGTATGTCCATCAATTCTGGGTTGGACATGGCCTTGTATGTCAGGCAGAGATCACCTCTGAGTAAGCGGTATGCAACCGAGTACAGCTGGAGTTTCTTGAGTCAGGCTGCATAGGGCATCTGTTTGAGGCCAGTAATCCTCTTGGTGAGGTACTTTTGTGGCCTTTCCAGCTGTTGCTGGTGTCTTGTAAGGTACATCCCAAATGGGGCATTGTATTCTATGATGGGTCTAATGAGTGATGAGTAGAGAGGCACAATATCATCTTTTGTTCTAGATGCGAACCGTTTTGTGATTAGGTGGGCCACATAGAAGGATTTTCTAACCACCTTGGCAATATGATTAGCAAAGGAGAGATGACTATCTACTTGGGTCCCCAGATCCCTTATTACATTTTCTGTAATTAGGGGACTACCACCTATGTGGTAGTTCACGGGTACTTTGTTTTTTCCACATGGGATGACTATGCACTTTTTGGCATTTAGCTTGAGGCCATGATTTTGACACCAGGTATCCGTCTCAGTGAGACCCATCTGGAGGGTGTCTGTATCAGCCGGAGAATCAATTATGGCCCCTAGTTTGCAGTTGTCTGCGAACCTGATCAGCCATAGTCCTCCTATGCTTGCCTGTACCTCTGAGAAGTATATACCAAACAGGAGGGATCCTAGGACTGAGCCCTGGGGGACGCCACTTGTAACCGGTTTAGAGTAGGATGTAGAGCCTGCAACTCTCACCATGTGGGTTCTATCCATGAGCCAGTTGGCAACCCATCTCGTGACGTAGGGGTTTATGTTCAAGCTGGTGAGCTTGTCTATAATACTAGAATGGGGAATGGTGTTGAAAGCCTTTGCGAGGTCTAGGTAGACTGTGTGGACCTCCTTTCCCTCGTCTAATGCCTTGGTAACCATCTCAAAGAAGTCCACCAGGTTTAGGAGGCATGATCTGCCCTTAACAAAGCCAAACTGGGTAGGGTCCGAGGTTTGAAGGTTCCCAATGTCTCTGTTAATGAGTTCCATGATGATGCGTTCCATAGCCTTGCAGACCAGGCTAGTCAGGCTTATAGGGTGATAGTTCCTGGGGTCTGTTGTGGCTCCACCTTTGTGGAGCAGGATAACTGTTGCTGCACGCCACACTGTGGGTATGTAGCCTGTAGAGAGGCTGAGTTTGAACAGTGTGTTTAGGTGAGGGGCTAGTTCATTTTGGAGCTCTTGTAAGACACAGCCTGGGACCCCGTCCGGTCACATTGAAGCTGTGTTTTTGGCTTTGGATTGGGCTGTTTTAACCTGTGTGTCAGTGATTGATGGGGGCCTACATTCTTCTGGTATAGTTATGGGCCCTTTAGGGGGAGAGAGGTTGATGAAGTTTGCACTAAACCTGTCTGCCAGAATGTTTGCAATATCAGTCGGTTCAGTGTATTTTGTGCCATTCTGCACTAACTCAGAGCAGATCTGAGAGTTTCCACTTAGGTTCCTGACATAGCTAAAGAATGTTTTGTGGTTATCTTTGGAGTCATTGGCAATTTTTCTTTCGAAACTAGGCTTGGATGATTTAATGAGGGATCGTAGTTTCTTGCTGATACTGATCAGGGATGTCTTTCCTTCTTGGGATTTTACTCTTTTCTGTACTAGTTTCCTCCTTCAGTTGTATAGCTTGTTTATAGCAGGGGTCCACCAGACTGGTTTCCTTTTCTTGGAGGAGTGAGTCTTGGTTTTACTTGGGATAGCATGATCCATGCATTCCTGCAGATGCTCACAGAGTGCCTTTGTAAAGGTTTCATCAGCTTGGACAGCATTGTCCTTTAACATGGGGGCTGTGAACCTTTCCACCTCGATCTTAAGTAACGTGAAGTTTGCTTCTGAAAAGTTTTTCATGGTGGTTTCCTTAATTGGGGGTGGGGGTGGAATGTGGATATCCAGAGTGATTAGTCTATGGTCTGATCTAACCAGCGAGGGGTTGACCTCCAGTGTGGAACACCAGTCGCCCATGTTGGTGATGACCAGGTCCAATATGTTGTTCCCTCTGGTGGGGGTGTTGACCAGTTGATCCAGGGCATTTGAGTTTATAAATTCTAGGAAGCGTTGGGCAAGAGAGCTAGTACTTGAGTAGTTCTCCCAGTTTATGTTTGGGTAATTGAAATCACCCAGCATTAAGGTGTTTGGTAGGACCTTCATATTTCCCAGTGTCTCCAGAAATGCGGAATGGGGGTCCTGGGCCATGGTGGATGATCTGTAGCAAGCTACAATTTGGATTGCAGTTTTGCCCATTGTTAGTTGCACATTGATGATCTCTGATGCATTGTGCTGCGCCACTAACCTGGAAGTGTGGGTATCCTTGATGAATATGGATACACCCCCGCCTTTTGTGTTTTGGTCCTGGTTCTGTGGCCGAAAGGTATGGTATGAGTTATAGCCTAGTAGTGCTGGGGTGCTCTCAGGAGCCTTAAACCTGGTTTCTGTTACTGCACAGATGCCAATGTTTTCCATACTGAGGAGTGCCTCGAGTGCGTGCATTTTGAGGTTTAGACTTCTCGCATTGAGTAGCATTACCCTCAGTTTTTGGTTACTTGTGCTATTTATGGTGGTGTGTTTGTCTTTTGAGCCTTGCCTAAAAAAGGCACTATGGGGGTGGCAAGAGCCTTGGCCAGTATTCAAAAGCCTAAGGGTGACAGGTGCAAGCCATCTCTTGTGAAGCATCGTGGCTTGTCAAGCATGTCATCCCAGGTGGACAGATACTGGATCCCCTTTGCATGACACCAAAACTTAGCCAATTGTTGAAATTGATAATTTTTTCTTTATACTGTGGCATCATTCTTGGTGAGGGCAGGATGCTACTCAGGGTCAGGGTCATACTGGCCTGAGCTACATGATCAGAGACCTCTTCCATGTCTCTTTTCATGTAGTCCAGGGAGGTACATCTCAGGTCATTCACACCAACATGGACAATGACAGAGTTGTATTTGTACTTGTTCTGGAGTGACCTGAGTGCTTGTGTTATGTGGCGGATCCTGGCACCTGATAGGCAGCTAACTGTAACCTTCTCCTTGTTAAGTCTAGTTAGTGGGACATCAGTGTGCCTGACTATAGAGTCGCCTATTACTAGTGTGTTGGGTATGTTATTTTGCGTTAAGGGCTGTGATTGCGTGTCACATTAATTATGTGAAGTATGTGTTTCATGGTTGGTGATGGGGTGTGGAGGTTGCTTTGATGTCTGCTTTGGAGGTCTCTGTTGCTTTTGCAGATTTTTATTTAGAGCCTCCGAGTATGTTTTCATGTATTCATGTGTGTTATTTGTCTGTGTTGGTTTATTAGTGTGAGACTGGTGGTGTGTTGCAAGTATTACCCTTCTCCTCTTGACTGTCAGTTCCAGTCTTGGGTTGAGAGAGCTTTGCCTCCAGTTTGGCTGTATAATTGCATCTCTCACATATATTAGTGTTTGGTGGTAGGAGGAGAGGGTTGTCTGTGTACGTGAGGCAGTTGTAACATTGCCTCAAAATGCCCAGATTCACCAGTTGGACTGGAGAGTACACTGGAAACTGCCCTTTGGACATGCCAGAATAGGTAGGGTAATCTGTTTTTCTGATTGGCTGGTGGGGACGAATAGAGAGCCTTGTCCTTCTGGACAGTAGGGGGGTCTAGTGCTAGAGTTAATTAGTGCTTGCTATGAGTTTTAAGCAAGTGCTTGACTGTGAAATGAATGGTTTGAGTGCTAAAGTTGAAGGTTTGTCTAGTTCCAAGGGATAAATTGAATAGTAGACTTAGTGGAGCCGAGAATAGTTTAACTCTAGCTACATGACGCTGCCCGGTGCACAAAACCACACAAATGCAGTTTTTATAGCAGGGAAGTGAAAGAGATAGAAATTAGCACAAAATGGCTGATAAACTACTAACTTCTGGGCTGAAACCACTCCTCCAGGGACAGACAGGCTGCTCAAAGCTCCCCTCTCTCACAGGTGAACAAAGAAACTTCCTTCTATCCAAGTAAGGCATGGGCAACACAGAAACTTGTAACACAGCCCTGGATTCAGCAATAATCTGAAAACGGGACTACACTAGTTCAGAAAGGCGTGAAAAAGTATATATATATATATATATATATATATATATATATATATATATATATATATATATATTTTTTTTTTTTTTTTTTTGGGATAGGTTAAAAGATTACAGGGTACATTATAGGTTAAGATTAAAAGAAACAGGATTGGCTTAAAATGGCCTGCAAGGGCAGCTAACCTAGTACTTACCTATGAATCTATAAAATGTCTGCAGAGTGGGTTGGAGTTTGGTCAGTATCAGGGGTGGTGATGAGGAATGCAACGATTGAAACATGGATAAACAGAACTCACACTGCTATCAGTGTGTTTATTTGAAATGCTGAAAGGGCAACGAGACCTACATGTCACTGACAGTAATGGAGTATAATAAGAAGTTATGTACATACCATAACGTTCCATGTTAGTTGTCTTCTCTCGCCTTCTTTCTTGCTTGATGGGTTCGGAGCCGATCCTCGGCTCCGACTCGGCACTTGCTTTAGCTCGAGAACTCCTTTTACCAGCTCGAGGCAGCCCCATATCCCATGATGCAAGGCGGTAAGTACCCAGATCTCGTTTGTTGACAAAGGGCAATAACACCAAGCATAAAATACTTCCCAAAGGAAGAAGAAACTTACAGATGGAAAAGGACCAGATCTGAATGGTCTTTAGCATAATAGTTTCTTATACAAGGTCTGTCCAGGCCAGGGGAAGGAGGAGGGTCGAAGAAAGAGGCGAGAAGACAACTAACATGGAACGTTATGGTATGTACATAACTTAATGTTAAGTTGTCAATCTCGCCTTCATTCTTGCTTGATGGGACCGCCCCTAGCACCTCTATCCTGGGTGGCTCAATGGAACAAACTCTTGAGGACTGTAGAGCCAAAACTGGCTCTGTCCCTGGAGGCCAAGTCCAATTTGTAATGGGAAACAAAAGTGTGAGGAGTGGCCCAAGTGGTCGCTGCACAAATAGTGTCCAAAGGAAGTCTAGCTTGAAAAGCTGTAGAAGTGGCTAAACTCCTAGTTGAATGTGCTTTAGGTTTTGAGCACAGCTGTTTACCCCTGAGCGTATGAATTTCAGTGATGACCGAAGAAAGCCATCTGGACAAAGTCACTTTAGAAACAGGAAGGCCTTTTTTATTATCCGCATAGGAAACAAAAAGTTGATCAGATTTTCTAAATTTTTTGTTCTGTCCAAATAATATCTAAGTTGACGGTGGACGCCAAGATAATGTAGCTTTTGTTCAGCTCTATCTGAATAGTTTGGAAAAATACAGGAGATCAATGGATTGATTCAGATTGTTCTTTGAAGCGACCTTAGGTAAAAAGGACGGATTAGTTCTCAAAGATACTCTGTCTTTGTGAAAAATCAAATAGGGGGGTCGAACCGAAGAGCATGAAGTTCAGACACCCTCCTGGCAGATGTAATAGCCACTAGGAATAAAGTTTTCCAAGAAAGATATTTCAGGAACAAGAAACAGCTGGCTCGAAAGGGGGAAGAATCAAGGATGTCAGCACTAAATTTAGATCCCACTGAGGAGGAGGATTCCTGATTGGAGGCTTTAGTAGGAAAATTCCTTTCAAGAAGGCCCTGCAGAGCCTATGGGACATAATATTATGATCTGCTATCCCGACATGAAAATTGGAAATAGCAGCCAATTGAACTCTGACTGTGGAAGAAGAGGAGCCTGCATGAAAAATCTCTGCTAAGAAGTCCAGAACTGCCTGAACAGGGGCAGTAAAAGGATCAATATTTTGGGCCTTGGCCCAATAAGAGAAACGTTTCCATTTGCTTGTGTAAATCCTCCTGGTAGAGGATTTTAGTGAAGCTACTATGATGTCTCTAACTGGGTTAGAGATCAAAGGAAGCCTGGCTAAGGAAGGAAGTGGAGCAACCATGCTGTGAGGTTGAGAGAAGGGATTGACCGGTGCAGCTGACCGGATTGGTGAATCAGTAGATCTGGCACTGGGTCCAGATGCCACGGCTGCACCAAAAGATGATGATAGAGGAACAGGAACCAAACTTGTCGAGGCCAGTAAGGGGCAATGAGAATCAATTTGGCTCTCAAAACGGTAGCTTTCTGGATTACCTGAGGGATCAGAGGAAATGGAGGAAGGCATAAAGAAGGACTGCAATTGTCCC
>NC_056751.1:538359567-538384218 GCF_019279795.1 Protopterus annectens | reverse complement strand
TCAGTTTTGGTTACTTGTGCTACCGCTTATGGTGTGTTTGTCTTTTGAGCCTTGCCTAAAAAGGCACTATGGGGTGGTAAAGAGCCTTGGCCAGGGGTATTCAAAAGTCTAAGGTGACAGGTGCAAGCCATCTCTTTGTGAAGCATTGTGGCTTGTCGAAAGCATGTCATCCCAGGTGGACAGATACTGGATCCCCTTTGCATGACACCAGAAACTTAGCCAATTGTTGAAATCTGATCATTTTTCTTTTATACTGTGGCATCATTCTTGGTGAGCTGCAGGATGCTACTTCCAGGGTCAGGGTCATACTGGTTCACTGGGCTACATGACTCAGAGAGTTTCTTCCATGTCTCTTTTCATGTAGTCCAGGGAGGTACATCTCAGGTCATTCACACCAACATGGACAATGACAGAGTTGTATTTGTACTTGTTCTGGAGTGACCTGAGTGCTTGTGTTACGTGGCGGATCCTGGCACCTGATATCTGATCCTGATTTTTTAAACTTTCATAATAGTGATAGTAAGGGGTTAAAAGGATGTGTTTTAGAACAAGTAAACTATTACAAATATGATAATATGAATATTAAGCAACGTTTGTTATATAAAGAAGCTGTATATATTTTGAAATTTAAAACTTTGTGTCCAGGAGGTTTAAACGAAGATTTTAATTGGAAAATGCTGTTAAATTGATGGTGATGATTCAATTTAGCAGATTGTTTAAATGATTTTATTGACTAATTGTATTACTATACATATGGATTCAGTATTTGGTGTTATTTGTACTCCTTGAAGGCTGTGGCCGAGACGTCATAGATACAATAAATTGCTTTTGGTGGATTTTCTTTGTTGCTGCTTTCATCTTTGGACCTAAGTTGTTTTTCTATGTCTACTGATCCTAATCTCCACCTCCCTAGAGTTTTTCGTGATCATGTGGATGGCAGTCAGCTATCCTTGGACAATTTTCTCAGCAATTCTTCAGAACGTGGTGAGCGTCAGCCTACATTCAGAAATGTTACTGATAAAAATGTTTCTGCTTGGGAGAAATGGGAAGATGAGAGACGCCAACGTTTCCCCAATCCTTTTTCTAATGTGGGGAGAAAGACTCCCATTTCCATGAATGCAGAAAGTAAAACGTTATTTGCAGAACTAGAAAAAAAGATGTGGAAGGAAACAGCGACTTTTTTTAATATTTGTGGCTTGCAAAAGTATTTAGACATTGACATTACCCCCAGGGGTCTAAGAGTGTTTAAAGATCCCACTACTCCTTTTAATTTGTCTCTTGACACTGATGTAGCATTCCACAAATGCTGGGTGGCTGCTGCACATCAGTGTGTCACAGAATGGCTTCGTATTTTAGTGGAGAGAGATCAGTTAAAACAAAAGGAATTGTGTTCCGACATTAAAAAGTTATGTAGTGACATATCTACACATGTCCCTTCTTCCACCATGGATGAGTTTCTTAAACAAACTAACGAAAAACTCAAAGAATATGAACTGGCGTTGTTGGAAAGGAAGAAGGGTAAATTACTTAGAGACTTATGGGACTATGAGTCTAACAAAGCTTTCCTTTCCAGAGCCAATCGGAATAGGTCCCGTAAGCAAGTTAGGTTTCACCAGGAAGTGCAGTGCACACAGAGCCATACTTCGTCAGCGTCTGCCTCGGAAGGTGGTTACACTTCCTTAGAAGATGATTTTGGAGAAGTGGATTATCCTGAACTTCCACCAGCACAACAGTTGGACACTTTTCGACAGACTTTTCGCCAGGAACCATCTCTTCCCAACGGAGGGATTCAGGGACAGAAACGTCAACGCAAATTTTTTCATAACTCCGGTTATGAACAACAGAGGACAGGGGGTTTTAAATGAGGTAAACGATGACCCTCTTAAGAGAGACTTTTGCAACTATGTATTTAACTTGTCTAATTATTGTTTTAGTGATTCTGAACTTTTTGTTCTAAATCTAGGACTTAAGTTTATTCCGACAGTAGTCTCCAGGCTACATGATATACAAAAAGATGTATATTTATTTGGTAGGAAGTTGTATCTTAAACATTTTTTTAGTCAAGTTAATGACTGTGAACAGAATTTTACTGAGGACAGCTGTTCCTTTTCTTCATCTGATAGCTTCTATTCCTGTGCGTCTGAAGAGTTGGTTAATGCATATTTTAAATTTGACACAACTAAGTTACCCTCTTCTAGTCAGTTTGTTCCACATATATTGAATGGTGATGTCTCAAACTTTATTAAATTGGTTAATCATTTTACAGAGGTAACCTATAATAAATTTATGAGTAATAAAAAGAATATTAAATATAATATACAGTATCAAGACTGGCAGATTTTGATGGCATTAAGTAAAAAGAATGAAATCATCTTTAAGCCAGCTGACAAAGGCAACAAATTAGTAGTTTTGAATGTTTTAGACTACTTTAACATGTGTATGGAACATCTTAATGATGTAAGCACTTATGAAACAGTTGGTCTGGAGTGTTATAATGCAGCCATAGCCTCTTATAAAGTTCTTATGCATAAAGGTTTGAGGTTGGGATACTTTAATGCTCAAGACATTAAAAATAAGTTTCAGTTGGATAGGTGCTCTATGGCTTACGTTTACTGTCTCCCCAAGATACATAAAAATTTGCCTAAGCCACCAGAAAGACCCATTGTTTCAGGGCGCCATTATTTTTTACATAATTTGGGATTTTTTTTGCATAATTACCTTTTACCATATGTTAAATTGTTACCATCTTATATTACTAATGTTTTTGATTTGATAGATAAAATTGGTGAAATTAATTGGAACAACAGGATGTATTGGGTGACGGTTGATGTCAAAAGCGTATATACTAACATTAGTCATGCTTTTGGATTAGAATCTGTTAGATTTTTTCTTGGAGAATCTCCAGCAACAGAATTTGTTGTTGAGTTGCTATCTTTTTCTTTGAACAATAATTTTTTTGAGTTTAACAATATACTATATCGTCAAAAACAGGGCACAGCCATGGGGGCAGCTTTTGCCCCCATGTATGCAAATTTGGCAATGGGTCTATTTGAAGTTGAAGTTATATATAGACATCAATTTTTTCAGAAATATGTTGTTAAATATTTTAGATACATAGATGATTTGACCTTTCTAGCAGAAGGGGGTAGCTCACAGGTTCACCAATTTATTCTTGATTTAAATCGGAATAGGTTTTCTTTAGAATTTGATGGTTTGAAGATAGGCACTTGCATGCCTTTTTTGGATATTGTTTTAGATATTACCAATGGTACACATCTGATGACTTCTGTTAATAAGAAATTTGTAGGGGGCACACAATATGTCCATTTTACTAGTGGACATGCCCCACATACTATTAATTCTTTGCCCTATGGTGAAATGCTTAGAGTGTCTAGTTTATGCAATAATAGTGAATCTTTTGGTAAAGAATTTCAACATTTGTTAGATTCTTTCTCAACTAGAGGTTATAGTAAAAATATATTATTAGACAGTTATAAGAAGTTTTGTGGCAACAATAAAAAAACAACTTCTTTATTTTACAATAGTGTTTACAATCATAGGGAGGTGACTAACATGGATGAACGAGAACAAGAAAATATATATTTTGTCACTACCTATGGTAATTTTACACCAGAACTTGTTAGAATAATTTCACAGTTTTGGGAATATTTATGTTCCCTTAACAGTGTTCAACCTTGGTTAAATGCAGTATTGAAATTTTCTTATCGCAAAGGCAAAAGTATAAAAGATTTTTTGGTTAAAAGTAGGTTTAGTTTTCCAACAGAGACAATACTATATAATGTGAGCAACATGGGGACACACCAGTGTGACAAATGTAAAGCATGTCAGTTTGTTACTTTAGATTTTACATATATCAGTCACATTCCTTTTAAAGCTAACAGCAATTTTCATTGCAATTCTGAAGATGTAATTTATGCACTTTGTTGCCCCTGTAATAAATATTATATAGGTGAAACGAAGAGGGCTTTTAAGACAAGACTGTTGGAACATGTGAGAGATATCCAAAATAAAAAAATGGAAAGCCCTGTAGCTTTGCATTTTTTAAACTTTCATAATAGTGATAGTAAGGGGTTAAAAGGATGTGTTTTAGAACAAGTAAACTATTACAAATATGATAATATGAATATTAAGCAACGTTTGTTATATAAATAAACTGTATATATTTTGAAATTTAAAACTTTGTGTCCAGGAGGTTTAAACGAAGATTTTAATTGGAAAATGCTGTTAAATTGATGGTAATGATTCAATTTAGCAGATTGTTTAAATGATTTTATTGACTAATTGTATTACTATATATATGGATTCAGTATTTGGTGTTATTTGTACTCCTTGAAGGCTGTGGCAGAGACGTCAGAGATACAATAAATTGCTTTTGGTGGATTTCCTTTGTTGCTGCTTTCATCTTTGGACCTAAGTTGTTTATCTATGGTATGAGTTATAGCCTAGTAGTGCTGGGGTGCTCTCAGGAGCCTTAAACCTGGTTTCTGTTACTGCACAGATGCCAATGTTTTCCATACTGAGGAGTGCCTCGAGTGCGTGCATTTTGAGGTTTAGACTTCTCGCATTGAGTAGCATTACCCTCAGTTTTTGGTTACTTGTGCTATTTATGGTGGTGTGTTTGTCTTTTGAGCCTTGCCTAGAAAAGGCACTATGGGGTGGCAAGAGCCTTGGCCAGTATTCAAAAGCCTAAGGGTGACAGGTGCAAGCCATCTCTTGTGAAGCATCGTGGCTTGTCGAGCATGTCATCCCAGGTGGACAGATACTGGATCCCCTTTGCATGACACCAGAAACTTAGCCAATTGTTGAAATTGATCATTTTTTCTTTATACTGTGGCATCATTCTTGGTGAGGGCAGGATGCTACTCAGGGTCAGGGTCATACTGGCCTGGGCTACATGATCAGAGAGCTCTTCCATGTCTCTTTTCATGTAGTCCAGGGAGGTACATCTCAGGTCATTCACACCAACATGGACAATGACAGATTTGTATTTGCACTTGTTCTGGAGTGACCTGAGTGCTTGTGTTATGTGGCGGATCCTGGCACCTGATAGGCAGCTAACTGTAACCTTCTCCTTGTCAAGTCTAGTTAGTGGGAATTCAGTGTGCCTGAATATAGAGTTGCCTATTACTAGTGTGTTGGGTATGTTATTTTGCGT
The DNA here is from genome assembly GCF_019279795.1 of Protopterus annectens. Lineage (NCBI taxonomy): Eukaryota > Metazoa > Chordata > Ceratodontiformes > Protopteridae > Protopterus > Protopterus annectens. The sequence continues at coordinate 538,379,042 of NC_056751.1, read as the reverse complement.
TAAGGGCTGTGATTGCGTGTCACATTAATTATGTGAAGTATGGGTTTCATGGTTGGTGATGGGGTGTGGAGGTTGCTTTGATGTCTGCTTTGGAGGTCTCTGTTGCTTTTGCAGATTTTTATTTAGAGCCTCCGAGTATGTTTTCATGTATTCATGTGTATTATTTGTCTGTGTTGGTTTATTAGTTCTATGTGAGACTGGTGGTGTGTTGCAAGTATTACCCTTCTCCTCTTGACTGTCAGTTCCAGTCTTGGGTTGAGAGAGCTTTGCCTCCAGTTTGACTGTATAATTGCATCTCTCGCATATAGTAGTGTTTGGTGGTAGGAGGAGAGGGTTGTCTGTGTACGTGAGGCAGTTGTAACATTGCCTCAAAATGCCCAGATTCACCAGTTGGACTGGAGAGTACACCGGAAACTGCCCTTTGGACATGCCTGAATAGGTAGAGTAATCTGTTTTTCTGACTGGCTGGTGGGGACGAATAGAGAGCCTTGTCCTTCTGGACAGTATGGGGGGTCTAGTACTAGAGTTAATTAGTGCTTGCTATGAGTTTTAAGCAAGTGCTTGACTGTGAAATGAATGGTTTGAGTGCTAAAGTTGAAGGTTTGTCTACTTCCAAGGGAAAAATTGAAGAGTACACTTAGTGGAGCCGAGAATAGTTTAACTCTAGCTACATGGCGCTGCCCGGTGCACAAAACCACACAAATGCAGTTTTTATAGCAGGGAAGTGAAAGAGATAGAAATTAGCACAAAATGGCTGATAAACTACTAACTTCTGGGCTGAAACCACTCCTCCAGGGACAGATAGGCTGCTCAAAGCTCCCCTCTCTCACAGGTGAACAAAGAAACTTCCTTCTATCCAAGTAAGGTATGGGCAACACAGAAACTTGTAACACAGCCCTGGATTCAGCAATAATCTGAAAACTGGACTACACTAGTTCAGAAAGGTGTGAAAAAGTATACATATATATATATATATTTTTTTTGGGATAGGTTACTTCAAGCACAAAAAAAGAAACTGGATAGGCTTAAAATGGCCTGCAAGGGCAGCTAACCTAGTACTTACCTATGAATCTATAAAATGTCTGCAGAGTGGGTTGGAGTTTGGTCAGTATCAGGGGTGGGGATGAGGAATGCAATGATTCAAACATGGATAAACAGAACTCACACTGCTATCAGTGTTATATTTATTTAACATGCTGAAAGGGCAACGAGACCTACATGTCACTGACAGTAATGGAGTATAACAATCTCATTCAGCAATTTACATGTGTTTAGCCCTGAAGCCTCAAAAAAGTATACTGGTTAATAATCAGACTTTCCTTTAGTCCTGTGGTATGTGTACTTGACTTACAAAGTTCTCCATATTCCTTTGATGAGTATACTTGTCTGATCATTTATTAAGTCATAATTCTTCAAATAGTACACATACATTCATACAGGAAATTCACCCCGGGGATCACGTCAGTCGCCTGCTAGACAGAGGTCCAGGGAAGTAAATATTGTGGGAAGAAATATCCAGGGAATTGTTATGGCTAAGCTTGTATAGGCCCTAGGGCCAATAGCCTAGTACCAACCTATGAACCTATGAATCTATGCCTGAAACAATGATTTATGTGTGTTAGTATATAGCATGTACATGAATTATTCTAGTATATGTATGTCACATCAGAAAGTTAAATAAAAAATAAAATCAGTATTTTTCCTGTCCTACTCCCAGGCATCCCGTTTAGGCTATTCAGTTACATCTCTGTCATCCTAGATGGAAGTACTTAGAGATACCTACCATGTGTTATAATTAGTGACATAGTGCTTATTTCTACAGATCAATTTTAATTTAATTTTTAAATAAATGTATTTTTGCTTGGTAATTCCTAGTTGCACATCAATTGTTTGTAAAATGTTCAGGGAAATATGCCATATTTTTCATATTTTCTTCACAAATGCAATAATGGACAAGGCGGATAGAGTATTGCACAACTGGATTACAGTAATAAAAATGGAAAAAAATGCAGTATGCGAAATGTCACAGCATGAGCCATATATTGTGACTTATTCTGCCAATTATATTAATTATATTTACCTATTGATTGTAATATGTCAAGGATGATAATATCTGTAATAGAAACCAAGATGCAGACTGCAAGTGGACATGAATCTGTAAGTGTACACAGTGAAATGGTCTAACATCTGCAGTCTATGATTTAATAACTTTCTCTGAAAATATATGGAAGATATGCCATATTTATTACATTTGCTTTAATACAATACTTGGCACATCGGCATAACTGTGGACCATTATGCAAAAAGAATGAAAGTTAAAAAAAAGAAAACTGCATTCATTCAAGATGGGTAATAAGAAGACGTCAAGGCTATTTGAGAAGTGGATAACTCTTAGTAACAATTCTCCATTCAGAGAGAGCCCTTCCAAGGTGCTTCAGCAATACTATGTTGTGCTGCCTTTGCGGTCGTGCTAAATGCTAATGAGGCATTCTGGTGGGAGAGTCTGCATAAAGTAACATAGCCAGTCGTGTTAAAGAACGCAGCCAAAAGCTTGTGGTTCACCCATCAAAGTAGAGGTAAGTGCTGGGGAGTTTAGAGGACAGGCAGTATTGGAAGTATGTCTGTGTGTGTATGTTTGGGGCTTCATGTGTGAGTATGTGTGTGAGTGTGTCTGCCTGGAAAGTCAAAGTAGGAATTATCTGGGGATAGGGAGCGTGGGTATATAGGGGTGTGTGTGTGTGTGTGTGTGTGTGTGTGTGTGTGTGTGTGTGTGTGTGTGTGTGTGTGTGTGTGTGTGTGTGTGTGTGTGTGTGTGTGTGTGTGTGTGTGTGTGTGTGTGTGTGTGTGTGTGTGTGTGTGTGTGTGTGTGTGTGTGTGTGTGTGTGTGTGTGTGTGTGTGTGTGTGTGTAGGTGTGTGTCTGTGTATCTGAGTGTGCATGTGTGGGGCTTCATGTGTGAATGTATGTGTGAGTATGTCTACCTGGAAAGTCAAAGTAGGAGTTATCTGGGGATAGGGAGCGTGGCTGTATAGGGGTGTAGGTGTGTGTCTGTGTGTCTGAGTGTGTATGAATGGTTCTGTATGTGTGTGTGTGTGTGTGTGTGTGTGTGTGTGTGTGTGTGTGTGTGTGTGTGTGTGTGATCCACATGTAAGAGAATTAGGAATATCAGTAATGCATGCCTACTGACAGCAATATCTCAGGAATGGCAGCAGTTGCTTCAGGATTCATGGTACATTCTGCATACTAACAAGAATTAGTAAGTGGGCACAGTGAAACAGTGTCAGAGACGTGCATTCCAGAAGTTACTAATTGTTTCTGAAAGTACACAGAAAACATGCCATATTTGTTATATATTTTTAAATAATGCATTAATGGTGTATCAGCAAGACTGTAAGTGTTGACCCATGTGCAGAAAGGATGGCAGTAAAAAATGGCACACATTGAAGGTAGGTAACATGGAGACATTATGAGCTGCATATTGTTGTTCCCTTAGCCATGAATATTAGCAATAGATGCATATTATCATCCAAGGAATGATATCCTCTGCATGAGGAGGCAAGGGGTCATCTGTGACTGACATGCATTAGTCTGTTCATTGAAAACGTCTGTATGAGATACGCATTGCATAAGTTACGTACGAGTGTGCCAATTTGTGGGAAATATAAAATACTTTCTTATTTTATTTAATAATGTGGTAACTGAACAGAATACAGTACTGTGACTGCAGTCCAGTCAAAGGGAGGTAATAATAAAAAAGACCCTAAAAGGAAGTCATTAACTTGAGCACATCAACAGATGTCAGTTTATTCCAGAAGTTATCATCATGAGCAATAAACCCATAATTGCATTAATAACATCAAAGTGGTATGAGCCACTTTTAAGAAAATTATGTTATCTGACACTGTTCAGAAAACAGATTTGCTACTGATAGCTGGCATATGGAATGTGTGGTTTCTTACATATTAGCATTTTGTAAGATATGTTAAAATGTGTGCATAATTTCCATATTTTACTAAGATTTCAAACTGCACAGTAACATTGTCTTGTTATGGATTATTGGAAAGCTTGCAGTGTGTAGAACAACTCTGAGGAAATAGTGGGTCTACAGTGTACAGTGGTAGAATATAACCATTAATCTGAATGCACTGGCAGTAAGTTTTAGGGAAAAATACATATTCTGCAATAATAAGAAATATAATGCACATCACTTTTTAAAGCTTGTATAATACAAAATGTGTGTAGGGTGATATAGCACAAATAAAACTCACTTTTTTGTTAACTTTACTGTTTCTGAGATTTAAAAGTTTATTTGAGGCTTTCTCTCTGAACATGTTTTGTGCCAAAGTCATTGCTACTTAAACCTCAGAGAAATAAAGAGTAATATAATATAGCTGCCTCGTTCTTGTACAATTTCTTGTTGCATTGTGAGTAATACTCTTCATGTTGAATATTTCATGTCAAGAGATCATAAAACCTACTTTTGTTATCTTCACTATGAGGGTAAACTGTATCTGTAATCTTCTTAAATACATTAATCCAGGAAAAAACAAAGAAGCAATACCATAATCATATTACTGTATGAGAACTCCTGATAGTTCAACTGTAGAAAGATCCTAATACATGAAGTATTGTTTACCTTCTGTTGTTGTTGTGGTTGTTGTGGTCGTTGTGGGAGCTGAAAAACAAATCAGTTATCACTATGCTGTTGTACTGCGGCACACTTGTACACTTTTTTATAATGTGACTCATTTACATTAGATGGAAAACTAGGGAGAGAGTAAAGTCAAAATCTTTATGACAGGATGACAGGATATAATTATACCAGTTTTAATAATATTCACTGATGACAACTCATATGTCAACACAGCTTTACAGTTTTTAGCAATAATCTCTGTTTATGTTGTTAGGTTAGTTATCTTTGATCTGTCATATTGGAATACTTTTCTAAAGACTGCAGTCAACATTGTACAAAATAAGGAGACCTAATGATCAAATATTTGCAAGGTAAATAGAAATGAAACTAATAAATAGTATTTAGCAACAACAATATATAACAACAATAATAATTAATATGATGTCATTTTATTCCAGAGTAGCAAAATTAATTTTACTAACTGTGTGCAGCATTTTCTTATGGGTTTGATCCTCAAGGAAAAACAAGATCACACCTTATGCTCTCTTTTCTTAACTGTTCACCATCTACATTGATCATTGAAGACTATGTTATGTTTTTTTCTTGCCGGTTCTGTTTCTTCACCCCCCCTCACTGCTTTGACTACATTAGTTACTGTTTCCCAGATATTCCTAGATGCACTCCTTTACCATGCAGGCCACCACCCCCACCTTCTTGGAGGCCAGACCATTTCAGTTACTAAACCATATGGGCTGGGGAGTGCAGATTCATGTAGACAGAGGCAGACAGGTGTTGTGGATAGTTAGACAGAATTCCCAATAAGAAATGCAATGTGTAAAAACATCACACCCATTAGATGTCTGTCTCTACCTTTTTATTTGATGGTAGTGTGAAGATATGTGAAGGCTGCCAGCCTAGCTAGACAGAATTTTGTAGATAATTCTATGTCATTGTAAATATGAATATAATCCACAAGCTTGTCCTCTTAAATGTAAAAAAACACTGTGTTAAATGTTGAATTTCAAAAATGTAACCACAGTGCACTCTGCTGGAAGAAAGCTGATAAGTCAAAGCTCAGAGACATAATGTCTGGACTGAGGAATTCCTTCTATTGTTTTGAGACCAGAGTTAATTGCTAGATTTTACATATATAATGTCTTTTATTGCTGTAGTTTCCTGCCAGGTGCAAGATTAAAGAAATGTTAAAACTCTGAGTTTGTTAGCTTGGGAACCAGAAAAGAATGATGTAATCTAAAATGAGTGAGCAGTGATGTATTATTTTTAAGACTTTCTCAGAGAGAGAGAATCAGGGCATTTTGGATTTTGTCTGAAGAACATCACTCACCAGTACTCTGCCGTTGCTCTATATATAAGTTTATTTAGAACTGTGATTGCTCTTAGAGTTAGATAGGAATTTGGTCAGATTTATTCTAGCTGTTTTCTATATTTATGTCAGAGTATTCTATGGTATTATTTTAAGCATTTTCCTGTGATTTCTGAACTCTTGACTAGCACTATGTTGAATTGAAAAGATTTGTCTTGTGTTTTTATTATTTATTATTAAATATTTTTAAACCTTTCAACTGTGGCTGTTTTGAGTACAGATAATTTAAGCTCTAGAGTACATTGCATGTATATAGTGATACTGTACAAAGCCACTCCAAATAAGCCTTGCTGTTCATCACACATTAATTGGATAATAACATTGCACAGTAATAATTGGACACCCTTTGGTAAGGGCCTTTTTAGTAGCTGATAAGAGTAGTTGTTTGCAGTGATTGCTACCTTATAGACTGGCAGGAATGGGCATAGCTAGAGAACCTGTGCCAGCCTTCCCCAGGAGTGTCTGTGTGTTTGTATATAACTCATATCTTAAAGTATGTGTGTGTGTGTGTCAGCTACTTGGGCAGGGACACGAAGCAGTGGTTGGACAGAGAGGATGCTGGAGGTTTTGGCTTGACTACTCGGCTGAGATCTGTACCCTATAGCTGTGCCAGTGGGGAGTCTTATTGGGGATCTGGAGAGAAAGGGAGAAACCAGCCCCAGACTGACTGTGATCTCTGTGTGCTCTTAAGGGAAATTGTACTTTACTGTGTGTGTATTTGTTATCCTTCCCAATGTGGATGCCCCTCACTGGTGTTAGTGATGAGGATTGAGGCTCCTTGATTACTGGGTCAGTGCACGGGCATCACAGGTAGCATGCACAGAGCTTGTTTTTCAGTAGAAGTCATGTAGACAGCAGTAAACTCTGCACCCTACCTCTGGGACAAAAGTGACAGATTCTGGAAACTTTATCCTATTTCAGACCCTCCCATTGTGCTGTGTGCATTCCCAAGCCTTGGTTCCTAGTCACGTAGACTGACACCTTCTTTCTGCACATTGAGACAATTTTCTTGTTATACAGTATTAATGTTGTGAAGGTGTAAAATAAATTAAATATTTCAGACAGAACCCGATTAAGGAACTGATGAACTGCACTAGCCAGTGGTGCACTCATTATATCACAGTACCTGCAGCTTTTAGTCAAAAAATATCTGGCAACAAAATATATCAGCCATGATCTCCAGGGCAAATGATTTCTGTGGCCCATGCATTTGGCATCTTTTTCTTGATATGTTATATAACCTAAGATTAAATAGCCACTCCCAAATGTAAAATCATTAAAATGTATACAATTTACTGACTAAAATGTACATTGTGCAGATTAATTTTGTAATAATAATAATAGAAGTTATAGTAGGAATTCACTTTATTCTCTATGTGAAATGAAAGAGGGGAGGTTTGGAAGATAATTTGTTTTTCTGTGTACAAAATGCTACATAATTCCCACTTCTTTGGCAAGTTTTAAAGGCAGTCATGGAAACATACAGTTGTCTCCTTTCATGGATAAAAAACATTAATGGTTCCTGTCCTGAAACCCAAGAAGGATTCCCAAGTCATCTAATGACTATAGGCCTATGTCAGTAATAACTATAGATTACAAGATCATTATGGTCATTTGGGCCTGTCAACACTGACCGTTTCTTCTAGGTCACATCCACCCATGTCAGTAATTGTTTGTTAAAGGCAAACAGCTGTAGGATGATATTTTGAGAGTATATCAGTGGAAGGAAATTATGTCCAAAGCAGGTTGTGTGGGCTAGATTACCTCATCACCAGAGAACTGGGTCTGAGTATTTGAAGGAGGCAAAGTCCTGTTTCTGTGCATGCCAAACTGATCTGACTATTCTTCTTCAGGTATTTTTTTTTCCTTTCACTGCCCTGCTTAACATGTAATGAATGCTGTGCACCAAGATTGACTATCTGGAATGGGTTCTTATCTCAGCCAGGAACATTTATTATTTTATGAAATACCATGTCTTCAGGTAAACAATGTTTAAATTTTGTTTTTGATTAATTTATGTCTACTGAGAACAACTAGGGGAGAAATCTGTGTTCCATGAGGATGTCTCAACACTCCCAACTCATCTAGTAGCATCTCCCTGTGAAAATCCATGTCCCAGAAAAATGGTTCTTCCCTGCCTTGTTGCAAACACTGGAACAGCCAAAGAGGATGTGCTGCACCACAGATTGAGGTGGTCAGAAGGACTACATCAGAGGAAACTAGAGAGGTAAGTGAGTGGTCTGAGGAACAACCAATGGGTACTGCAGGTTCACCCACTACAGGCTGAGGTGGAGACTGAGCCTGTGTACTCAGCAAGGGCTCTCAGGTAAGTTATTTTTCTTTATTGGAAGTGAGGAAATCAGACCAGCAAGACCGGGGTATTTATACTTGCTTTGACTGAAGAAGATGTGTCAGATATGGCTAGGACTGGTGGAACAAGTTGGTAGAAAGGTAAATTGTCAAAAGCCTAAACAATCAGCACACATACAGTTACCCTTTCGTATAAAGTCCCTAAACCACAGTAATGCACAAGCAATACACTAATAACCTGTCAGAAAGTCTTTAGATTTAAAATTAGTCTGACAGAAATAAATGGCAGGTGACACTCATGTGGGACATTTAGTTTTGTGTTTTTTTGTTTTATGTGTTTTTATTTCAGTGTTTGAACTTTTACGAGTTCGAACATATGGTCTCAGCCATATGTGGTTCGCACTTGTAAAAGTTTGATCTACTGAGGTAGATCCATATATATATATATATATATATATATATATATATATATATATATATATATATATATATATATATATATATATATATATATATATATATATATATATATATATATATATATATATATATATATATATATATATATATATATATGGGTCTATATTATAACCGCGAAACCTCACATACAGGAATACGGAAACATCAACACATATTGAGCGAACAGCGAAAAAACACTGAACATCCTGAACCACGAAATTCAAAATGTCGAATCGGCATAGTTGGCCAACCCCGCCGCCCACTACGTACTACCTACCCAAGCAAAATAAATAATCCACATACATACACTTAACAAAACCCTACTTCTAACCCTAAACTAAAGCTTACATATATTACTATGTATGCACTTACCTTAACCCACCCTAACCCTAAGGTCCGTAACTATTGCACACTTACCTTAAGGAGCTATACTGAAGAAGGCAAAACTGAAAACTGGTTGCAGGAAGGAAGGCACCAAACACAAAACGTAAAAACAAGCAGTTTAATCCAAAATAATATCTAAAATACTAAAATGACATGGTAAACCCATGTTCATTCCTACTATTGTTGATTTTTAAGATCTTATGTATTTTAGTATTTTAGATATTTGGTACTTATAAAGTACAAGAACCTTTGTAGGTATTTTGGTGCTGCGGTAGCGTTGTTGCCTCACAGTAAGATGCTGTCCGGTTCGATTCTCAGCTAGAGCATCTTCTGCGTGGAGACATGCGTGAATAGGCGTACCTTCATTGAAGGTTGTGCGTCAGGGCTGGTAACTCAGCACGTAAAATTAACTACCAATCATTAGCGGACCAGAGTTCCAATGTGGTGACCCCTAACCGGGAAAAGCCGAAAGACACAACAAGAACATTTAGTATTGTTTCTTCTGTAGGGTTAGGGTTTGAGTTTTGCATGTGGGTGTGTCTAAATGTGTTTGTGACACTTTTGTAGTCTTTAGAAACTGTAGTTTCTATGAGTACTAGTTTTCAATTTGTTGTCAAGAAGAATGAAATGAACTGATTAACTAATACTGGTTAATTACCTAACTAATTAACTACTGCTCACTGACTACTTAAGAGCATGCTCTCAATGTTGTTTTTATCTGAAGAAGTCACAGTATTTACTGTGATGAAAAGCGCTTTATTTTGGATTAACCTGCTTGTTCTTACATTTTGTGTTTGGTGCCTTCATTCCTGCAACCAGTTTTCAGTTTTGTGTTCTTTCATCGGCTTGTGTCCTATACTGAAGAAGGGCCAACTATGACGATTCGACATTTTGAATTTCGCGTTTCAGGACGTTCTGTGTTTTTGTGGTTTGCTCAATATGTGTCGACATTTCCATATTCACGCACACACATGCATGCATTTACATATATATATATATATATATATATATATATATATATATATATATATATAGATATATATATATATATATACATATATATATATATATATATATATATATATATATATATATATATATATATATATATATAGATATATATATATATATATATATATATATATATATATATATATATATATATATATATATATATATATATATATATATATATATATATATATATATATATCTATCTATATATATATATATATATATATATATATATATATATATATATATATATATATATATATATATATATATGTATAGGTGCTAGTGACCCAGTCAAATGAGTGTTAGGTTGACTACTGCCTAGTCGAATGCCTTTGGTTAACTTAGTAGCTGATCTAATGGTATGATCTCACAAATCCAGGGGTTGGGAAATTAGTCCTTACATCATTTTTGTGCGATCTCAGAGTTAATATATATATCATTAGAGCGGGAATCAGCAGGGCTTGCCTACCCCTGCAAAAATGATGTTTTATTTTATTTTTTAAAAGTTAAACAATGTATGTACCAAGGCTGTTTCTTGATGCATACTTGCATGCATGTTAACATCGGCATTTTCAACATTTTGAGGTTGACATTATTCCAGTCAATTTTAGGTCATCAATGGTAATCTATATATACGGTGTATATATATATATATATATATATATATATATATATATATATATATATATATATATATATATATATATATATATATATATATATATATATATATATATAGATATATAGATATGTATACATATAAGCCACTAGTTGAATAAACGAAATGAGACCCATTGTGGCAGGTAGGGCTTGGGTTACAGAGCCATGTCGGTATACATTGAAAAAGCATTAAGGCCCATTGCAGACATGAATCCTGTTATTCTTAAGGACACGAAACAGTTTATGTTGGATTTGTATGTGAAAATGGAATCAGTACACAATGATTTTCCTTATTTGTTAGTGACTTTGGATGTAAAGTCACTTTTTAGAGTTATTCCTAATCAGAAAGGCTTAGAATGTATTCATAAGTAACTCACACAATATACTGAACTTGGATCTACCAGAGTAGACCTATTATGTCTCTTGTTAGAAATTGTGTTGGAGAACATCTTTCTGTTCAATGATAGTTTTTATATCCATAAAGATGGTGTAGCTATGGGCACGTCTTGTGCCAGTAGCTACACCAACTTAGTCATGGCCATTTGGGAGAAAGAGTGTCTGTTCGCTTTACCTAGGTTTCAGAAATTTGTGATTTTTTTTACAAACGATTTGTAGATGATCTTTTCCTTCTATGGACAGGGAGTAAGAGTGAACTGTATATTTTCTTTGATGAAGTCAATTCCCTCACAGATTATCTGAAATTCATTATGGTAGAATCCACTTATAGGATTACTTTCTTAGATGTTTTTATAGAGAGGTTGAGTACTGGCAAACTGAATACTGGTGTTCATAGGAAGTCCCGTTACAGGAACACATTGTTACATAGAGGGAGTATGCACCCGAAATATGTCTTTAAAAACATTATTAAAGGACAACCAATTAGAGCATCTAGGCTTAACCCTACACAAAAGGGATATGAAAATGAATTGATGGATTTAAAAGGTAGATTGTTAGCCAGGTCATATAAGGCTGATGAGGTCTCTAATGGATTTCAATGCATCGAACATTATAGGAACGACACAGCTTGCCCATATTTTTCTGATATGGGCAGCAGCACATACTCCAGTAGACCAGACTCAACACAAGTAGTTAGTTATACTAATTCCACTCAGAAATTCCCTTTGTATTTTACACATGATGTTGAGAATGTCAAAGAGATTATTTACAAACACTGGGGGGTCTTGACTGTTGACTCACAAATTTAAGAGGTTGTAGGTGAAAATCCTCAATTTCTATTTAAGAATAAGAAGAATTTACATAGAATTTTGTGCTACGCAAGAGCCACCAAAACCCAAAGTAATGGTCCTGAATATAATGGTACATCTCCCTGTAACAATTGTAATTTTTGTACTTTTATCTGAAACATAGTATGTTTGTTCATCCAGTTACTTCTTACTGTTATGTTTTTGATGTGGAGGCTAATTGTAATACTGAACATGTTGTTTACCTTGCCCTATGTAGACGCTGTCCTGCCTTCTATGTCGGTAAAACTGACAGAAGGCTTAGGGACAGGGTAAGGGAACACCTATATCAAATACGTATTAGGTCTAGTACCAATGCTTTGTCTAAACACGTCCTTGAAACAGACACCTTACATACGTTTAAGTTTATGGTTCTCCAGGTGAATACCCCCATATGAGGGGAGGTGATATCAGAAATTACACCGAAATAATTGAAATTAAATGGATTATCAGAATTAAGGCACATGCCAACCCAGGTGTGAATGATAAGATATATTTAAAACCTGTTCTAAAAAACAGGAGATTAGTTGTGAGATAATTTAATATATATATCTTTTATTTAAAATTTTAGTTTTATTTTCTTGCAGTTTTAAGGAATCATGATATGTTTTTTTAATAGTCAACACTTAATGTTTTCATTTAGTTTTTAGGACATATGATTTTGTTAATTTTCCTCTCATCAAAGTTTTTTTCATCAGTTTTATTTAATTTAATTTATTTTTAAGTGTAGGAAATGATGTCACTGACTATTTGCATAATTAATTAATATGTTATATAAGGGGGAGTAATGGTTTGATTTTTTGTTAATGGTCTGAGGAAGCCTTTTGGTGAAAGCGCTCACCTGTTCTGTATATTCAATAAATGCTCTTTGGATTTTTTATATGGAACGTGCTGTTTATGGGTTCGTTTTACCTGCTGTCACAGCCTCATCTTTTTGATGTTTATGACTTTATTCTGCTTAGGTTTGCTCCTTTGCTATTTCATTTATTCAACTAGTACCTTTGTTTGTGACTGGCTCAGGAGCATTTATTTCCTGGTGGTTTGCTTCGCTATTATTTTTTATACGTTTACATACATATAAACCAAACACATTAAAAATAAATATTTTCTGTTGGAAGGGTTCCCCTAAATGGGACTTAACTGCCAGAGAGGAGATGAAAGACCAGCTTCTGCGTTTGTGGAGCCTCTGATTTGTTTCTTCATGAGGTGTCAAAAAATTACTGAATATTTTCTACCCTGATGGCTGGTCTTCCTCCTCAGGACTGTACAATCAGCAGTAAGAGTGGAAGTGTGGGAGGGAGCCAGAGTTTTTGGAAGCTGGCCAGTTGCTATACCTTGGGCAAAACACTAACCATATCGCCTAAATGCTATTGCAGCAATGGGAATGGATTATCACCATATTTCCTTGAGAGTCATAAAAAGATCTCCAACAGGCATGAGGTCAATCCAGTATTAGAAGTGGTGTTCTAAAGGAATCCCTGTTTTGGTCAGATGCTGCAGCATGAAGTACAGAAAGACTTTAGGGATCTGCAGATTCACTTTATGCTTGACCAAAGAGATCTTTTCTTTTATGTCTAGGCTAGGAGTTATTATTTCATTAAACTAAAAGGACTTGAGTGATAGAGGGTCTATATTAGAGCACCGAACATTTAAAATGTCGAGTGTTCTAATATCGACCCATTTTAAATATCGAAGAAGCAGAAAACTGAATTCTTTCCTAGGGAAAGAATTTGGTTGTCTGTTTCTGTTGCTTCAGTATTTTCAGCACTCTGTTGGAAAGTTACGGGTCGGGTTCAGGTAAGTGTGCGATTGAGTGCAGGTTAGGTATGTGTGCGATTGTGTGGACATGAGGGTTAGGGCGGGTTAGATGAGTTAGGGTTAGGGCGCGGGTTAGGTATGTGTGCAATTGTGTGGACATGAGGGTTAGGGCAGGTTAGGTGAGTTAGGGCACGGGTGAGGTGAGTGCGCGATAGTGACGGACCTTAGGGTTAGGGTTTGGGTTAAGGTAAGTGGATAGTTAGTGGTGTGTATATAGTTTAGTGTGCGGTTAGGTGTAAGATTTTAGGTGTATGTGTGTGGATTGCTGTTTGTTTGGTGTGCTTGTGTTGTGTGTATGTGTTTTGGAACAGCAAATTTTTTCCCTTGGAAAAAATTTGCTGTTCTGAATGTTCGATGTTTGTTATTTTTGATTGGTAGGGTTCGATATTAGAACACTTGACAGTTTGAATGTTCAGTGTTCTAATATAGTCCCAGTGATAGAGAACCTCCTTCTCACTTTACTTCAGAATTTGTTAAAACTGCATTCAGAATACAATATACCTATTAGGAAAATTTCTAGGTTACGTGCTGTAATATTGTATGGGATTTTTTTTCAACCAAGGGTTGAAACCCGATAGATTTTCCTTCAGAAAGTGAAAAGAGAACTAAATCAAGAGGAAGAAGACAATATCCAGAAGATGATTACACAGACAACTTCATCCACCAGGAGGAGGACCACTAAATAAATGTATTGATAGTTTTTATAACCCTGAGATCACAGCCAGTATGCACTGTTTAGTATCCACTTACTGGTGATGATGCCCACCACCATCTGTTTGCCCCTACGAGACAAATTTTGTGTTCCTGTCTGGAATTCAAGGCTTATTTTGAGGGTGTTCGAAAGACAGGGTAAGCTATTTTGGGTGATGTTTATGATATATATGAAGAAGCAAGTTATAATCATATATGTGGCTATTCACAGTCCACTTATTTTAATTCTGCTTATGGTTATCATAAAAGTGTAAATGATCTTCTACTCCAGCAGTAGGAGATTGTTGGGATCTATTGGACAAAACTTAGTCTCAGAAGACTGATGTGGTAAATAGATGAGAGGTGTTTCATAAGTTCTTGCTTCTTTGGGCAGAGTATGCTGGGGAGTCTGATCACCTCTAGGTTTAATTCATCCTGTATTTGAGGAGAAATAATAAATAGTTGAGAAGAATAAGGGGGTTTGGGCAGCACAGAGTGAGGTATATGGAATTTCCTTTTCTTAAGGTTCATGGTGAGTCCAAATAGATGAATAATTATTCGAGAATCATTTTCCTTTGTCTTCTAATGTCATCAAAACTTGATTTGGTCTTTTCTCTTTCTGTTCCATTTTCTGAACTGTGCATTTAGAATTCATATCCCATTTGTTTCATGTTTCATTTGATGGATTTTGATATCAAACACAATATTGCTCTTCTTTGATGTTTTTTTTTCAATAATATTTCTTTATTGTTTTTCTTTTTTTCATTACAAAACATTCACAAGAGAAAACACAGGTGATGTTCATACAGTATTAATAACAATATTCTTAAAACATATTTACACTATTTACATGATTGCTTCCATACTCCCTCTTAAAGGTAGAAATTGAGGTTGTTTTCTCCATGGTTCGTATCTTAGAATAATATATTTCCAAATAATGTTATGTTTTTTATTGTGCACATTGTAGAAGTATTTCAGATTCAATGTTTTATGCCAGTATAATATTGAAAATTTGTTCCCATAGTTTCAGATTGTACGGATTTTTGTTTTGTTTGTTTATTATGTATTTGTGGGCTAATATATGTTTTATCGCTAAGATCCTAAAATTTTCCCATGAGGTTTTGGATGGGGTCAGCCAGTTAGTAGCTATGTAAAGTTTCATTAGTAGAAAAATATTGATGAGGATGACTATTTGGGTTTTAGATTATTTGGGGGGGATATGTAATATCATAAATTCCCAAGTAAGCGTTGATGATTGATATCCCATCTTTTGTAGTTGTAGTTTCAGGGAGTTCCAAAGTTTAAATATACATTTGCAGCTCCAGAACATATGCAAAAGGTCAGCAGTTTCATCTTTACAATGTGGGCACTTTGGAGAATTTTTTGAATTTATGCAAGCTAAGGTGTGTATAGTAGGCATTATTGTATATCATGAGTTGGGTAAATGTTAACTTTTGAAGGGAAATGGATTTTACCATTAAATAGATTGCTTATATTATTTTATTTTCCTCGATCAATGGTATTTTTTCTTTCCAATAATTAGACAAGAGTAAATGATCTTGATATTTCATGTCTTTTATCAATTTGTATGAACATGTTATAAATTTGCTACTTTGTAGAAGGGCTTGCCTTAGTGAGATACATTTCATTAAATCATCTTTATTAATGGTTATATTTTGAAAGTAGCTTGTAGACATTTCCTTAATCTGTCTCAAGATCAGTAGATATGATTTGGGAAGGCCCAGTTGATGTCTTAATTCATGAGTGGAACAATTTAAATATGGATATATATCTTGCAATGTTAAGTTAATTATGAGTGGGAATCTTTTCAGGTCTATTAGCTGGTTATTAATTTTCAAGTTAGGATTTTTGTGGAAGGGTTGTAGGATCATCATGTGATGGAAGAGATTTACTGATCTAAAAAGATTTTGCGTTAATGTTATATAATTTTTAATGTGTTCCATTAGATTATATGTTTTAGTGTTGTCTGTGTTTAAAAAGGGTAGTGATTTAGGATTTATATTCAGGCTTTCAATATGTTTAAAACATAGTCTTAACCAGTGTGGGGACCAGTTATTACTTTGTGTATCGTAGTTTGCAATTCTTAAAGTTCTATTAGCATTTATGATTAAGTAGTAATTTTCAAAATTAGGTAGATCTAAGCCACCTTTGCTTTTCGGGGTCATCAGTTTATCATATGATATTCCATTTTTTTTTGGCTTCCATATAAATTTAGCGAGTTCAGTGTGGATTTGTTTAAAAAAATTTTTGGGTATTAGCAACTGTGAAGACATAAAAATGTATAATAGTCTGGGCAAGATATTCATTTTAATGATCGAAACTTTTGCTAGTGGTGGTAATTTCAGATTTTTCCACCTCTTTAGGTCACATAAAATGTGTTCCCAATTTTGTTTAATATTATTAAGATAAAAATTTTTGTTATCTGTAGAGAATGTAATTCCTAAATATTTGATCTTTTCCTCAGATTTTAATTGGCCTATCAATGGTAAAAGTGAAACAGGTTTTGGAGTTCTTAAAGGAAAGATGTTGGTTTTTTAAAGTTTATTTTATAGTTTGAAATTAATGCAAAGTCTTCAAAAGCAGATAGTATTTTTTTGGTGTCTGAGGTTGGTGTTGTACAATATATGTTAAGGTCATCGCAAAAGCTGACAGGGATATTCTTGTGTCATAAATTACTGGGGCATTATGATATATATTTTGTTTAATGTTTAATAATAGGGGTTCTAGATATAGGTTAAATAATAAGGGAAATAGAGGACATCCTTGTCAGGTACCATTTCTGATTTGAATTCTGCTGACCACTTTTTATTTATATATAATGTTGTATAAGTGTTATTGTATAGTGTTTGTAAAGTTCAGATAAATTCTTAGGGTAAGATCTGAAATAAAAATTTTATGTTGACTCTATCAAAGGCCTTATGTGCATCTATAATGAGTGCATACATGTTTAGATTCTTTTGATTAGCATATAAGATTAATGTGTGTAGTGTTAAAGTATTATCACTGGATTGCCTAGATGTTAAAAAGCCAGCTTGTTCATTAGATATAATCATATTCAATATTTTCTTCAATCTATTGGCCAGAATAGATGTCAGAATTTTAGTATCAATATTTAGAAGTGATATAGGTCTATAATTATCCAGGTTTTTCTTTGGGTATGAAAATTGTTTTGGATGCATTAAAATGAATATCATTAATTTTATTGCTTATTATATAATTTAATATGTGCGATAGAATTTGTGCAGTAATGCGGTAGAACGTTTTGTAAAACTCCAAAGTAAGACCATCTGGGCCAGGAGATTTGTGCGATTTCAATTTTTTAATTGTTGATATTATTTCTTCAATGGATATTGGTTTTATTAGATCTTTTTGTAATTTCGGAAAGTTGAGTTTTTGTAGAAAGTCACTATTATTTTCATTTGTAAGTTTTTTTGTTCTCCATAAATTTGTGAGTATATCAATTCAAAAATGTTGATAATATCTTCGGTTTTCGTATAGGTTTTATTCTTATAGCATATTTCGGGAATTTGAGAGGGTGTTTTTGACTGATTGAAATTCTTGCTAGTGCCCGTGACGACGTTTGTATATGGTTAGCATATTTTGCAAGTATTTTAGTTTCATGAAATGATAGTTTATTATTTTGAATCAAGAAAAGGTCTTTCTGACATTTAAATAGTTATGTTTCAGTTTGCGTGTTATGGTTTTTCATTAAATCAACCAAAAACAAGCAGCCAGACAGGCAGGGAGAGCAGCAACACCGCCAACACACAATAAAAACAGTATTCCTCCAGAAACAAGGTGCTTTCAGGCAATAAAAGTATTTTATTAACGTATATCCACTGTAGCAACGTTTTCGTTGTTAAAACAACTTCATCAGAATAAAAACCACACCTCAACACATTCTTTTTATATACAGCTGCTCAATGATTAAATAAATAATCTAATAAAGATTTAAAGCAATACATACTTAATAAAAGTATATATGTATATGTATGCCAAACCATATTAACATTGGAGAAATGGTTTTAAAATATTTCAGAAAAAACAAGACATGAGAAGGCATATTGAACAGCAGTGTAATATTGTACTAAACCGTAAATATAAAAAGTTAAATAGAGATTTAAGGGAGTATGCAGAAGGTAGACAATATCCAAATCCCCCTTTGTTCATAAATGGGTATGGACAACCCCCAGCCCCCAGGGATTATCCTAGGGCAGCCCCGGAATCATCTCCACTCCCGGAATCTTTTCCACCAGTAGTTGATTCTGAAGAACCCTATCAGGAAGATTTTTTACCCAGGAGATCGGAACGTTTACGTCAACAGTCTTACCAACAACAGTATACAGGTCCATCTATGGGGATGCAACAGGGGAGGGACCTCCTGCCCAGAGAGGTTGGAGGGGAAACAGAGAGAGGGAGAAAAGGGGACTGGGAGATGTAGAGCACATAGTGGTTACTCCTATTGGTCAATATTACAAATATTCCTTCAATGACTACCATATTTACAATTATAGTGATTTGGAAATTTCAGACACGTGGTTTTCTTTATTGTTACCAAAGTTTAAATTTGTGCCCAGTAGGGGTTGCAGTTTGGTTAACACCATGTTGGATGTTAAACTCTTTATCACGTAAATTAAATTTGCAACATATCTTTTGGTAACATTTCCCCAACTCACATGCAGTTAATCTCAAAAATCGAGTTCATACAACCCCCCTTTACACCCCCAGTTAAAAAACCTAGAGAATAGGATTGAACAACACATGCGAGGGAAGGTTGGTAAGAACAGATATACTTTTAATTTGAATATAGCTGAGACCAACCTCCTGGAGGAGTTGAGGGGGGCAATTCTGGGGTCATC
>NC_056751.1:538343672-538359067 GCF_019279795.1 Protopterus annectens | reverse complement strand
TATATATATATATATATATATGTATATCTATATATATATATATATATATATATATACACAATATATAATAGTATATATATATATATATATATATATATATATATATATATATATATATATATATCTAAGTATATAAATATATATATATATATATATATATAGACACACAAATATATATATATATAGACACATATATAAATATATATATATATATATATATATATATATATATATAAATATATATATATATAGTATCACATATATATATATATATATATATGTATATATATATATATATATATATATATATATATATATATATATATATATATATATATATATATATAATCCTTATTTATATATCTATCTAGATATATATAGCTCTATATATATATGTGTGTATATGAAGACAAATGAATCATGGGGAAAGAGGTTTCCTTACAAATTCTCCCACTACTGCTCTTATTCCCCTAAGAAACACTCATTTTTAGAAAGAGGCCAACCACGGGAAGACCAAGAAGAGCTCCCACACGCTGAATGTTTCTGATAACAGCTCACAAGTCAATGTTTCTGATAACAGCTCACACACGCTGAATGTTTCTAATAATAACTTAGTTAATGTTAACTGCAACTCCTTACCTGTAGAAACATATATACCAGATTCTGAAGTTTTCAATTTATCTTGGCAGATTTTACCTGATAATTTCAACAGCTTACTGAAACTAGGTTTTTCTTTATTCCTGCCTACTGTGCTGACATTTCTTCTTTATTAATAGATTTACGGTATATGTTAGGAAACTTAATTTAAAACTTTTATTTCACAAAGATGTAGATGATGTAGAAGATGAAGATGAAAATGTACTATATTCTTACACTAAGCTACCTGTCAAGAAAGCTTATATAACCCACCACTATGTAATACCTTACATATCTTTCTTAAGTTATGTGAAAAAGACTTGCGATATGTTTTAAAGCATAACTGTACTTGTAAATGGTTCAACCTTACTAATGAACAGTTAACTGAATTAAATTCCTTATCAGCAGACAGATCACTAAGAATCATGAGAGCTGATAAGGGCTCAGGTATAGTGTTGATGGAACAAGATAAATACACTCGTATTTTATTAAATGACCTTAATAACAGTGAGTTTTATGCTATGGCTACCCTAACAGATGTCCTTCGGGCTTTTAAACATATAGATAGAACTATTATTGTATTACATCAATCTAAACAGATTTGTGATGTAATAGCTGATTTTTTAACTGTGTCAGAGCCCCAACTAGGAAAATTATTCGGAATTCCTAAAATACATAAGGACCGGTTTAATCCTCCTTTTAGACGCACAGTGTCTAACAAGAAAACTAAGACAGAAGGTATAGCAGAATTTATTGATTTTGTATTAAACCCTTTAGTACAAGTTTCACCCTATTTTCTAAGGGATTCATGGGATTTCCTTAATCTCCTTTTTCTCAACCCTCCTACTGATGAACATACTATTTTAGTTACTTTAGATATTGAATCATTGTATTCTAACATTCCTCATGATATAGGCATAGAATACTTAAGAAATTATTTATCAAAATTTACCACCTTCTCACAGGAAAAAATTTACATGATTTGCTCCCTAACTTCTCTAGTATTAACTAACAATTTTTTTCACTTTGATGGTAAGATTTTTCATCAAACTAAAGGTGTAGCTATGGGGGCTAAACTAGCTCCTGCCTTTGCAAATTTAGTTTTAGCCTGGTGGGAATGTAACTTTCTAGTATATTTACCTGGTTTTAATAATATTCTTCTGTACAAATGCTACATTGATGACCTCTTCTTGTATGGAAGGGATGTGAGTCTGATTTGTTTACATTTATTAATTCCTTATCTGATAGTATTCCATTTCTAAAGTTTAAGATTTCAGCTTTTGGGAAGCAGGTTAACTTTTTAGATGTACTTATTTCCATTGATACAAATTCTTTAACTTGGAACTCTACTATATTTAGGAAAAAGACATTCAGAAATAATTATTTACATTTCTGCAGTATGCATCCTCTATTTATGAAAGTTAATATGGCCAGAGGTCAGTACATCAGATTGTCTAGGATTATTTCTGATGATAATGTTTTTCTACATGAATGTGATGTTTTTAGTTCCTTTCTTATAGAGAGAGGTTACCCTACTGATTTACTGAATTCTATTGTTAAAGATGTAGTCTTTTTAAGGCACACTAATTATCCTCCTATTCTTTTAAAAGGCTTCTCTCCGAAGAAAAATACAATAGTATGAATGAAATACAGACTACTCCCCTTGTGACCAGTGAGTGTAGTAACACTATAAATGATATAACCAATACTATGTTTGAATCATGGACTACTCCCTTGTCCTGCACCTCTCAGTACGTTTCTCAAATACATAATTCAGGACACTCTCTTTCTACACATAACTCTATAGATAGATTCACTAGTTTCCCAGTTCCTATTTGCAGGGACTCTATAGCTATTAAGAAAGTGTTTTATAATAACTGGGATATTCTTACCTCCAGCCAGGAGGTTGACAACAAATTAGGGCTAGGTCCTGTTTTTACACACAAAATTTAAATCTTTACGTTCTCTATTTGAAAATAGAGACACTCAATTTATTGTTACACCCCCTGTCATTCACAGTAATAAAGGGATGTTTACTTGTGGAAAATGCGTTGCCTGTAAGAATATTCTTACAGGTGCCTCATATACTTTTAAACATAATTTTAAAATACATTATACTACATATTTTGACTGCAATTCAGACAATGTTGTTTATGCAGCTATCTGCACATTGTGTTCAGCATTTTATATTGGTAAAACAATCAGAAGCTGTCTACAAGAATCAAGGAGCATTGTGCGGCTATAAGAAAATGTGATTTTAGTAATGCCCTAGCTAAACACAGTCATATATGTCCTTTGTCTACAGGATTTAAATTCATTGTGCTTGATTATGTTCATATGTTTTTTGGGGATAGAAATACTTTATTGGAGGTTAAAGAATTAAGATGGCAACTAAGGTTAAATGCTAATGCCCCACCTGGACTAAATGAAAGTTTAAACATTAAATGTTTTTGAAATGGCACAACTAACTACATATTTACTAGTGGTAGGCTTTGTTTACTTTTGAACAGGGTTCTAAATACATTATACATAATTCAGTTAGTGGAATGTCTTGCTTCAACAGGATTCTTATTACATAATTCATGAGTTATATTTCCTAATTGGTCTACAGTATGACTTGTCATTTCACCATTACTTTGGTTATATATACAGTATTGTATTGTAATTGTATGTTATTCTGAAGAAGTCCAACATATTAAATTGGATGAAAGCGCTAATTACTGGCTCTCAGTGTGTTTTTCGACATTGCTTTTGGATAATTCTGATTTTTTTTGAAGTTTTTTGGATATAGTTTCAGTTCTTCGTTGAATTTTAAAGAGTTTTTTCAGTGTATATATATATATATATATATATATATATATATATATACATATATATATATATATATATATATATATATATATATATATATATATATATATATATATATATATATATATATATATATATATATATATATATATATATATATATATATATATATATATATATATATATATATATATATAGGTGCTAGTGACCCAGTCAAATGAGTGTTAGGTTGACTACTGCCTAGTCGAATGCCTTTGGTTAACTTGGTAGCTGATCGAGTGGTATGATCTCACAAATCCAGGGGTTGGGAAATTAGCCCTTACATCATTTTTGTGCGATCTCAAAGTTAGTATATATACCATTAGAGTGGGAATCAGCAGGGCTTGCCTACCCCTGCAAAAATGATGTTTTATTTTATTTTTTAAAAGTTAAAGAATGTATGTACCAAGGCTGTTTCTTGATGCATACTTGCATGCATGTTAACATTGGCATTATCAACGTTTTGAGGTTGACATTATTCCAGTCAATAATTGCATTTTTAAGTCATCAGTGGTAATGTATATATACGGTGAATATATATATATATATATATATATATATATATATATATATATATATATATATATATATATATATATATATATATATATATATATATATATATATATATATATATATATATATATATATGTATACATATAAACCAAACACATTAAAAATAAATATTTTCTGTTGGAAGGGTTCCCCTAAATGGGACTTAACTGCCAGAGAGGAGATGAAAGACCAGCTTCTGCGTGTGGAGCCTCTGATTTGTTTCTTCACGAGGTGTCAAAAAATTACTGAATATTTTCTACTCTGATGGCTGGTCTTCCTCCTCAGGACTGTACAATCAGCAGTAAGAGTGGAAGTGTAGGAGGGAGCCAGAGTTTTTGGACACTGTCCAGTTGCTATATCTTGGGAAAACACTAACCATATCGCCTAAATGCTATTGCAGCAATGGGAATGGATTACCACCATATTTCCTTGAGAGTCATAAAAAGATCTCCAACAGGCATGAGGTCTTTCCAGTATTAGAAGTGGTGTTCTAAAGGAAGCCATTTTTGGTCAGATGCTGCAGAGTGAAGTATAGAAAGACTTTAGGGATATGCAGATTCACTTTATGCTTGACCAAAGAGATATTTTCTTTTATGTCTAGGCTAGGAGTTATTATTTCATTAAACTAAAAGGACTTGAGTGATAGAGAACCTCCTTCTCACTTTACTTCAGAATTTGTTAAAACTGCATTCAGAATACAATATACCTATTAGGAAAGTTTCTAGGTTACGTGCTGTGATATTGTATGGGATTTTTTTTCAACCAAGGATTGAAACCCAATAGATTTTCCTTCAGAAAGTGAGAAGAGAACTAAATCAAGAGGAAGAAGACAATATCCAGAAGACGATTACACAGACAACTTCATCCACCAGGAGGAGGACCACTAAATAAATGTATTGATAGTTTTTATAACCCTGAGATCACAGCCAGTATGCACTGTTTAGTATCCACTTACTGGCGATGATACCCACCACCATCTGTTTGTCCCTAGAGACAAATTTTGTGTTCCTGTCTGGAATTCAAGGCTTATTTTGAGGGTGTTAGAAAGACAGGGTAAGTTATTTTGGGTGATGTTTATGATATATATGAAGAAGCAAGTTATAATCATATATGTGGCTATTCACAGTCCACTTATTTTAATTCTGCTTATGGTTATCATAAAAGTGTAAATGATCTTCTACTCTGGCAGTAGGAGATTGTTGGGATCTATTGGACAAAACTTAGTCTCAGAAGACTCGTGGTAAATAGATGAGAGGTGTTTCATAAGTTCTTGCTTCTTTGGGCAGAGTATGCTGGGGAGTCTGATCACCTCTAGGTTTAATTCATTCTGTATTTGGGGAGAAATAATAAATAGTTGAGAAGAATAAGGAGGTTTGGGCAGCACAGAGTGAGGTATACTGAATTTCCTTTATGTAAGGTTCATGGTGAGTCCAAATAGATGAATAATTATTTGAGAATCATTTTCCTTTGTCTTCTAATGTCATTAAAACTTGATTTGTTCTTTTCTCTTTCTGTTGCATTTTCTGAACTGTGCATTTAGAATTCATATCCTATTTGTTTCATGTTTCATTTGATGGATTCTGATATCAAACACAATGTTGCTCTTCTTTGATGTTTTTAATTTATATTTAAAACTGTTTTACAAATGTGAATTCAGTACACAATAGGTCACTATTATCAATGCAGTTAGAAGTACTGCATTCACTGTGATAAAATCCCACATGCGTTTTCAGCTTCTTTTGAAAGAAACATGTAACCATTTTGTAATTAATGTTTAAAGTAAGCAGTAAACCATAACATACTCAATGGATTATAACTCACTGTTCATAGAAAGTGTGGTTGCCAATGTTTGTAAATATGGGTTTGTAATGTGCTTTTTTATCTTGTGTTTTATTTTCAATTATTTTATATCTAAGCTATATACTACCATTTAAAACATTTGTGATTTCTCTTACTGAAGAAGGTAACCACGTATGAACAGCTTGTATTGTTCTTGGGAACTTTGTTAGAATTAAAATTATACAGCAAAAAGAATGGCTAGGCAATTCAAATTTAATTTACAGCAAAACAGGTACTATTTCAATTAGTGCAAAAGAGTTCATTTCACAAACTCACAAATGAAACAATAATAGAAATCATTTCATAAACGGCAAAACAGTGTGGCAATTAGTGCAGTGGAGATCATTTCATAAACAAACATGAGATAACAACAAAATTAATTTCACATAATCAGAAATGAGAAATATCTGGGATTGGATATTAGTAAAACCCTAGCTCTGTGTTCTCCTTCCATGGTAATATCTGAATGATTCCACAACATGTTACTGGTCCCATGACTGACCACTGTGTACCCTTCTCCACTCATCCAAATGAATTCTGTTTATGTTTAGGCAGGAATATTTGATCCACAGATATCTATCTGTCTGTCTATATAATCTACCATTGGTGTATATCTGTGTCGATATGTCCTTACCCATCTGTCATTGTTCTATCTCACATTCTATCTAGCTTCTTGTTATCTGTGTTTAGCTGTGTATATCTTTGTATATGTTATTTATTTATCTTTGTATATTTGCTTTTATTGTCTGTTTTGGCAACTCACAAATACATCTTTCCTCATTTTCATACTCTTAAATTCCCCACTACCCCCTCCCCATCAGCTTTGCTCCTATATTTCAACCTACCCCTTTTAAACAACCATGTCATATTAATATATTCACTTTCAATATATTGCAGTCATTCTCCAATTCAGCAGTATATACTTCACAAAAACTATTTTAACCTGACATTTCTGTTTTGTATTAACAATTATTTCCTCTTTTTTCATTGCTGTCATTGAATCTGATGTTAATAACTGTATTTATAATCGGACCACTGTATATTCATGCTATATTTTTGGGATCTGAATTTAACATATGTGAATCTCCAGCCTACTGAAATGACTGCACCCCTTACTAAAAGCCTATTTTACATCTTGTTATTACTTGTATATGTCTGGGTACTACTTGGTTTTCATTGCAGATATTAATTTATCTCTCGGAAATCTCAATCAATTTTCAAGGAGGTTTTCTCCCCAATGAAAAAAGGCATTTCTGGCCAGTCAGACTTTAGCAGCAAACAGCTGTCAACAAATAAATAAATAATGCATTTTTAACATGTTTGGTGAGCTGGTCAAGCTGACCCTTTTCAGCCATGGCTCAGATCACGTTGTGGTATAGATGGTCTGTGTATCTTTTTACATTCAATTGAATTAAGAACATTTTATAAAATACCTTTTTTAATCAAGAGAAATTTTAATAGTTTAAAGATGCATTGAAAAACGCAGCATTTGTTTTATTAGAAAAGAGGCATGTAAGTTAAGTCTTAGTGACAGATTACTAATGGAAACTGAACAAGTCTCAGGAGCCGTGATAAATGTTGCTTATATATTTTATGTTAACATTAGATGTTTTAATAAGGATGTCTTGGTCACATGTAATTATGTTAAACTGAAACAGCAGAGACTAGTATCATGACGTACAAGTTACTAATGCAATAAAATAAAATAAATAATTAATGACTTGTACTCCCATTATACTTGAGGAGTTTTTTTATCCTATATTTGCAAATATGTCATAGCTTAAAAGAGGACTATAGTTCCAATCTGCATAACTTAAATAAAATTAAAAAAGTGAGTTTCCTCTCTGCATATGTGGGTATGCATGCATATTTCCACAGAAAACCTTACCCAACCTTAAGCAAACTTCAAACAATAACACAGAATAACTTTACTCTGGCTGAAGCATGGTTTTCTAGCATTAAACTTCTACTCAACCCCAAAAAAAAAACTAATTCTCTTCAGTCCTGGTAGATCTCCTGCACTAAATAATGACTTCACCATAAACTCCAAGGACAATACCGCAATCACCCCAACAACACACACTAAACTCCTAGGAGTAGTAATCGACAACAATCTCAAATTTGACGTACACAAAGCCCAAACAATCAAAAAAGTAAACAAAAAGCTTGGTCTCCTGTATAGGAACAGGCAATTCATGACCAGCTATACCAAAGCCACTATTGTAATAACTCACCTATTATCCACCCTATTGTATGCCTCCCCAATCCTGACTAATCTTCGCCACAGTGAACAAAACAAAATGGCATCTTGCTATAACAAGATTGCCAAGTTTGCTACAGGTGCCTATAACAGATCCCATCACTGTCTCTCCCTCAAACAGCTCAACTGGCTTGAGTTGCCCCAACTACTACTTACTACTCAACTCTTCACAGCCCACAAACTGTACTACCTCCCTGACAAAACTCACGCACTACAGGATCTAATACAGCCCTACACTACCACTCGAACCTTAAGATCAGCAGACCGAAATCTCATAAATGTCATCAAACATAAGAATGAAGCAGGTAAAACTCTCTTTGGCTGTACAATAGGAAATATCTGGAACTCACTCCCAAAGCACATAACTTCTACCAGCTCTGCTTCACTATTTAAGAAACTACTCAAAACCCACAATTTTACCAATTGGCTGTGCCCATGTGACTCCCCAGGCTATTCCACTTACATTGCAGTGTTGCAATGATTCTGCCAAAGATCAACTCTTACCTACTATCCTCTGAATACTTATTCTTACCAAACAATGTTTTTCTGAATACTTATTCTTACCAAACAATGTTTTTCTGAATACTTATTCTTGCCAAACAATGTTTTATTCTGATGGTATTGATTTATACATCTATGCAGAAATGTTAAATATGTCCTGTATGTATAATTGTATGCCTTATGAGTACAGTTATGTGTTTAAAAAAATGTATTTGTAGCATTGTTTTATGAGGAGCTTTTCTCCCTGGGCCTCCACTGAAAATGGACCTGTGTCCAGTTGGACTTCCCCGGTCATCAAATGTAAAATAAATAAATAAATAAAAAATAAATAAAAGAATTATAATATCGGTTGGCCTGTCTTCCAGAATAATTTATAAAACAGCTGATCAATGAATGAGTCATACAAAATGGCACCTGGAAGTGGTGTCCAGTGTCTGCAAAGTGTGTAAGAGTAGAAGTATTATCTGCTACATAATGGCATTACAGAGGGTAGAAAGCACTATGGGAATCTATAGAGGAAGCTCAAGTCCCACACTAATACCTATGATAAAAAAGTTTGTTTTTATTGAAGCCACATGCATTTACAGTGTAAATTTCAACTGAAACAGGCATGTAGAAAGCCATAAAATGATACTCCAGCAATGTAAGAGGGAACTGACTTATACAGAATACTAATGCAGTCTCCAAGCTGTATACTTTCATGTGATTTATGGCTCTTTACGGAAAAGGAAAGGTGTAAGTCCAGGTTTAAAATCATGGAAGCAGTCAGTGGTGCTGAAAATTGTAGCACTTGTCCCTCTAACAATTTAGAGTGAGTGTCTCAAATTTTAATCTTATATCATGATACTTTGAGAATATAATCATAAATGACAGCACGCACAATATAAACACATGCTACTAAATGACTAATTCATAGTACACCAAGAGCAGTTATTGTGGATGTTGTAGTAATAATGGCTTAATTTCATGAACAGAAATGCAGAGTGGGAAGCTTATGCAGGGTGAGAGTTGCCATAAATACTGTATAAATACTGTATTTGTCATACTGTATTCTTTGTTTTTTTTTTTTTTAGTTTTACAGGCTACATCCTCACAGTTGTGGTTTAAAACTGAAGTGAATTTAATTACAACACCGTAACTTTTTCCTTTATTTCCCATATTATCTTTGCTTTTTATTTATCAATCTATGCATTTCTTCAGAAATGTGTTTGTTACTAAAATGGCCTCTTTAAATGTGATATTAGTAAATAAGTAGGCATCTAGTCCACTATTTGAAGGTGAAATGTATTTATAATTTCCTAACTCTTCTTCTGTAAGCAGGATATATGAATATGTATGAACATGTATGGGAGTTGTAGTCTTCTTATGATTAATTTACAACTAGTCATTCGTAAGTCATAGACGATCAAAGGATGGGGCAATTCCTCAATGGTGGGGGTGGTAAAAAAAGGAATAATATATATTTTTTATTTTATATACTTCTCTATTTATTTATACAAAGTAAAAAGCTTGTTGATCATTTGAAACAAATGTTGTTAACTCAACACCTCAGCAAAAAAAAGTCTAATTTTAAAAGCTATAATAAAGATGATACATCTTCCTCTGTGGTTGACTAAGCTTGCAATTGTGTGTATCTATTTATCTAGCTATCTATATATGAATCTATCTGGATATATATATATATATATATATATATATATATATATATATATATATATATATATATATACATATACGGGTCTTCTTCAAAGTATTGAAAGACTACTTACTCGAATCCCAAATCATTGACATGAAAATATTGAAACCACATTTCCACAAATCATTAAACCACCAAAATGTTCACTGGAAAAGGAATCACTTGACCATCAGGGCAAAATACACACAATGAAGCAAGTAAAACCCACCAAAGTGGGGGGCTTCATACCTCACACCCTCCCACACCCACCATAAGTAAATATACCAGCTCTGAGATTATTGCACTATAGTGGGGAAAAGGGCAAACTTCCCCATGGTGGCCAAGTGGTTCCTTTCCCCGTGAATGTTTTCAATGGTTTGATGGTTCAACAAAATGTGGTTTTGATATTGTCATCTCAGTGATTTGGGATTCGAGTAAGTGGTCTTTCAATAGTTTGAAGTAGACCTATATAAATATACACATATGTGTGTGTGTGTGTGTGTGTGTGTGTGTGTGTGTGTGTGTGTGTGTGTGTATATATATATATATATATATATATATATATGGATCTACTTCACATGGTCGACATTTCAAAAAGCTGAAGACCATATGGCTGAGACCATATGATCAACTTTTGAAATGCCAATCATGTAAAAACAAAAAAACCCCACAACAATTACTTATCTTCACATTGCTAGAAGGGTGGCAAGCCCTCCCCATCACACCATAGCCCCCCCGGAACTTAAATATACCAACTCCAAAATCGCACTACAGTGCGGAAGATGGAAATCTTCCCATTCTGCACTGTACAGAGATGCCTGTTCCACATGGTCAACATTTCAAAAGTCGATCATATGGTCTCGGCCATATGGGCTTCGGCTTTATGAAATATCGATCATGTGAAGGGGACCCATATATATATATATATATATATATATATATATATATATATATATATATATAACACACCCCTGTGATATAAAAAAATAAGACCACAATAATTCATTTCAAAACTTTTCCCACCTTTAATGTGACCTATAACTTGTATAATTGAAAAACAAATCTGTCAGGGGAAAAAATATAAAAAAAATAAAAAGCGTACAATAAACTGGTTGCAGAAGTGTGTACACCCTTAAACTAATACTTTGTTGAAGCACCTTTTGATTTAATTACAGCATTCAGTCTTCATGGGTAGGAGTCTATCAGCATGGTACATCTTGACTTGGCAATATTTGCCCACTCTTCCTTGCAAATCTGTCAGATTGCAAAGGCATCTCTTGTGCGTAGCCTCCAACCTAGTTTAGTTTGGTTTTATATTGTATGATTTGGTTTTATATTGTTTGGTACACCCCCACACCCCCAGTGTGGCCCTAACTATATATACTAACTCCAGGATCGCACTGCAGTGGGGAAAAGGACATATACCTTTTACTTGCCTTGCAGTACTCTACACAGTACCATATATACTAACTGCAGTTCAGTGAAATGAGGTTTCAGTAATTTGTGTTTTCAGCGATGTGGCAGGGGTGAAATGAAATTCAAAGAAACAAAGTTGACCCATATATATATATATATATATATATATATATATATATATATATATATATATATATATATATATATATATATATATATATATATATATATATATATATATATATATATATATATATATATATATATATATATATATATCAGGGTAGAGGGCACTGCCACAGAGAGCAACAATATCCTCCATTTTGCTGTTGGTCATGCCTTTTGTCTTTCTTTTGGCTGCACTGCTACAGCTGGATTAGACAAGACATGGTAAGTCTGATGACTCTCCTAGTTTTAACATCAATTATTTATTCCTCTTAAAAAGTCAAAAATTCAAAATGCTAAGCAGGTTTGCATGAGAGTGATTGTGAGCAAGTCAGTGAAACTGAATGACAGTTCAGATGTTCAGCCTGTATAGTATGTGTCTTAATAATAAATCTTTGAAAGATGTAAAACAATTCTTGGTGTCTTACAAATTAATTTTAAGAGTGATTTCTTTGACCATTAAGAAAAGGCCAGACTTACTTGTAGTTGTTGTGGTTGTTGTTGTTGTTGTTGGAGTTGTTGTAGCTAAATGGAAAACAGAAAAATATAATTAGCTTCATTAACCTGAAATTTGGAAAAAATTACAATCATTTGTATGTATTTTATTTTAGCATGAGAAACCTGTTTGTCTTTGCTGATATGAAGAAGAATTATTCTGAGAGATTTTAATGAAACAATGGTGAATGCATGTAAATGCATAATAAAGGTTTACCCTTTAAAATTGCCATGTTTATATGAAATACAGGCAGGTTTGGTTCACCATCAAACCCTGCAACTCAGATACTTACCTAGCCAATGTTAGAATAGTAGGTAAAAGTGTTTTCCACATCAAGAATTTGAAATATGTCCGATGAACATATTCAAAGGGTTGTAAAATGAGTTTTTCTGAAACATGGTTAAGATCCCAGGGAGGATCCTACTCTTTACTTGGTGGACAGATATGCAAAACTCCTTTCAGATAGTGGAAGAGGAAGGTACTCAGGCATTTTTCATGGACTGCTCTTGGCCTTGGGCAGAATTCCATTTTTTGTTAGAAATGCCAAAAATTGCTTTTTTGTACTGTTGTACTTTTTGTCTAAGACAGCATGAAAAATGTGTGCCTTGACATCCTCAGGCATATTCTAAGGTTTAAGCCATGCATACCTATACATAACTGACACACACACACACACACACACACACACACACACACACACACACACACACACACACACACACATATATATATATATCAGCTCTGGATGCTGCATTCACAGCATCAGATGGACATTTTAAAGAATACTTAGTGAGCGGAGTTAGAGAAAAGATCATACTCAGCAGGGAGGATTTAAAGTCTAAATAAGGTAAAGTCACGAGAACTTGCTCATGTTAGCAAAAGATGCAAGCAGATATTTTGCTATATGAGCCTGACAGTTCACAGTATTAAAGGAGAAGGAGGAGTAAGTATAAACTTTCTTCCCAAAACTGTCAAAAGCTCATCCATCTTTATCAGGGGGCACAGGATTATTTGCCGTTTTCAGAACTATCACCCTTAGAGACAGAAATCACAGATGGATGCAAAAAAGGAACTTATGCATCCAAGACAGTTTATACAGTCTGTCGGTCTTCTTATGTGCCATTTCCTCCACTGTGGTTTTTTTTTTTATGGATCAGCATTTTTTTCCTGGGGAAAAAATCGCTGATCCATGTGTTCAACATTTTGGGTTTTTTTGGGATTGTTGGTCAATTATATAGCATTCGCAATTCAGTGTGTTCGCTTATATTATATAGACTCCATTTTAATACCTATACATAAAATGCATTATATTGTCAAGTGTATAGATATCCTTTGTGAATTACATAAATGAAGGAAATTTTGTCTTTGTCCAATGTTACACAGATAGTTGTGCTTCCATTCAATAATGAAAATATTGTTTAGGTCTGATAAAAGTTTTACATAAGAAAGTCTTTTACAGTTTCCTTGATTGGAAGAAAGAAATGTCTTTCTGTGGTACATAAATTGGTACTTACTATGGCTAAGGATTTGGTTTTCCATGGGAAAATGAAATGTGAAAAATCTTTATTGACTAACATTAAAATAAAATTGTGGTTATTAAATATGAAGACAATTACTCATAGCCATAAATATGTGCATAATAAATCCATACAATATAACATTTTTTGGTATACATTATAGTCCTACTATGATGTGTTTAATGAACACTTCTGTTGATGATCATTGTTGACATTGTAAAGTTTATAATGCTAACTTACAGCACTCTTGGTAGTCTAATCCAGAGATGTATGAATGTTGGATAAAAACTCATAGAAGGATCAAAGTCTTTTTGAATAAAGACATGTTTATTACCCCATTTGTTTTTATTAGCAAGTGTCGACTGTGTTAAGATTTCACTGGCAACTATGGTTACTAAAAGATATATTTTACCTAACTGGTAATCTGTTCCCATATCATCTATTTCTATAACAAAATGGAGGTCATTTTGCTAAAGTTTTGTGCATGTGCATGGTTTAAGTCCGCAAATTAATTATGTTTTTTGTATTCCTATTCTTATCTGTTGTTTTATTCCATTGTTACCCTCATTTTTATTATTTTCTTGCTATTTTATTTCTTCTTTTTCTTCTTTTCTCATCTCTTTCGTATCCTCATTATCTGTATGTTATGATTTATTAACTCTTTATCAACTGTAATGCAAGATGAATCGAATAAAAATATATTTACAAATACTAACTACAAATTCTACCTAGAAATTCTTCTATTATTAAGGGTTGGAAGAGAAGAAGAATGGCAGGAACACCAACTCTAATAGCTGTCTATCTCACAAAAAACTGAAAATAGTGAACCACAGGAAACACGTCAACAGGGAAGTAAAACACTCTTACAAGGTCTGAAAACACAAATATCTCCCTTATCTGACAAAAGAAAGGGTTTGAAAAAGCACCACACTACACTAAGCCTGGAAGACCACATCAACAAGGAGCAAATGAGATCTGAGGAACTTTCAGGAAGCAGTAGGCTTATGGGTACAGAGAGGAACCGATACACCCAACAGTTGAGACAAACGGAAAAGATAACATTGAATCTATGCAATAAATTTTAGAGACTGGCGATCTGGATGAGGCTTGCCAGACAGATTGGAGAGGAGACCAAAGAAAGGTTCTAGAAGAAAAAGATACAAGAGTTGGAACCAAATTTGTTGGAGACAAAAGGGGGGATATAAGAATGATTTTGGCTATGCACATTTTGGTGTACAAATATTATCATTAATGGAAATACAGAAGGCATATGGCAACATCAAAGGTCACCGGTGGATAATAGCATCTCAGGGTGTCTGCCATGTGGAGATATAACAGAAAAGAAATTGCTGCATTTGGTGTTGGGCAGGGATGCAGTCAGGTCACTGTAAGGCTTTTCCTAGTGACAGGGGACCATACATGCTGTTCCTCAACTCAGTCATCACTAGTATAGCATCAGAAAGCATCTGATGATCTTGTCTACTG
>NC_056751.1:538303695-538343172 GCF_019279795.1 Protopterus annectens | reverse complement strand
TCTATGAAATGATTGGCTAGAGCATTTGATGGTTTATTATTACCAATATCTCTTAGGTGGTCTAGAATACGATCTTTAAGCATTCTATTTGTTTTTCCTACATAAAAAGCAGGACATTGTACACCAAAACAAAAACAATAATAGACCACATCTGTAGATCTGCTATCAGTGTATTGATTAGTGTACAAAGAAAATTTCCTAGTAGGATGTACATATTTATTTTGGCTGTATATAAATTGACAAGCACTGCAATTCCTGCATGGAAAAGTACCATGCCGATTGGATCTAATAATAGATGTTAAGTTGTCAATCTCGCCTTCATTCTTGCTGGATGGGTTCGGAGCCGATCCTCGGCTCCGACTCGGCACTAGCTTTAGCTCGAGAACTCCTTTTACCAGCTCGAGGCAACCCTATATCCCATGATGCAAGGCGGAACTACCTCAGATCTCGTTTGCCGCTTAGCGAAAGAGGTCTCCTTTGCCAGCTGAGGTAAGTTTTTCTTGTTAAATAAGAAAAAAGTTAGTTAGGGGTTTAATTTCCCTTCAGTGTCAGGTTAGCCTGTTTTTAGTACAGCCCACCCTATTCCCTTCCTTTTTAAACTTTTATTATAGTTTTTTCAGTGAAAGTTTTAGTCAGGCCTAGTTCCCCAAGTTATTCCCTTCCTGTGTGTCTGTGTAGGGATTAAGTTGTGTGTTTGTGGGGACTGTGTGTGTATATCCTGTTAGGATGTCTAAGGAAGGCAAGGTCTCAGGCTTCAAGAAGTGTGACCAGTGCTGTCAGAAAATGTCCCTGACAGACGGTCACACTTCTTGTGTGTATTGCCTGGGTTTTGCACCTGCAGGACTCCTGTGCTGTGTCATGCCTTTAGCCAGCGAAGTTCTGCAGGAAAGGAGGAACAAACTGATCCTCCGAGGTTTGTTGAAACCTGAAGGTTCTCCTCCTAAGCAAGGGCAGGAAAACCTCTTAAGCCACCGAAGGCTCAGGCTACAGTGTCTAAGCCTCCTTCGTGGCTCCGGCCCGTCGGAGCCGATATCGGCCCGCTGGAACCGATG
The DNA here is from genome assembly GCF_019279795.1 of Protopterus annectens. Classification (NCBI taxonomy): domain Eukaryota; kingdom Metazoa; phylum Chordata; order Ceratodontiformes; family Protopteridae; genus Protopterus; species Protopterus annectens. The sequence continues at coordinate 538,342,120 of NC_056751.1, read as the reverse complement.
CTTCTTCTGCCAGAGTAGTGGGTTCGGTGCCGGCCCGATACCCTGACTACTGTTGCCTTGTCGGCTCCGGCTGGAGCCGACACTTTATCCAGCATCGGAGCCGAGATCCTCGGCTCCATCTGGGGTTCAAGGGACTTCGGCTCCGATGGCTTCGCCCGCAAGAGATCCCGGTCCCCTTCGATACTAAGTATCCACTCGGCTCCGGGTCTCCTCTTTGTCGGAGCGGAGCCATCGGAGCCGATCTTCGAGATCTTCCAGGCTGTCTGACCACGATTTGGAGAGGGTGGTAAGCAGGCTGTTGAAGTCTCAGGCACTGGGCCCAAATGCTCCATAGCCCGTCTCAACAGACTTCGCTACAGCCCCAATTCTTGGGATTCCTCCTCTGCCTCCACACCAGAGTTCGGAGCCGGAGCTTCTTGGGACAGCGACTGTTTCGATGCCGGAGCCGATACATCCTTCGGCTCCGTCATCCTCGGCTCCGATCTCCTCCTTGAGACTTTCCTTGGAGGGATCCGGTCGCGGGTTTCACTGTCGGCCCGAGGGCTACTGGCATCGACCCTTGTCCGACCCCGCCTCCCTCTCGGAGCTTGGCTTTGGTAAGCTCGGCGCCGACATCTGCCTCGGAGCCTTCTCTCTCCTTGGAGCCGACCATTCCTGTTTCTTCGGAGCGGGTGTGTTCAGGTCTCCTGGAGAGAGGAGCCTTTGAGGTGATGAGGAGTGTCCTGGCCTCTGAGCCTGGTCAACGGTCTATCCCTCTAGCTCCTCCCTCATCAGTGCCTGCAGAAGCCTCTTGCCAGCCTCTTGCTCTCAGGCCCAGGGATCCATCGCCCCAGGTTTCCCCACTGGGAATTTCCTCCTCTTCCGAGGTTTCTCCTGACCCTGCAGGTGAACCCCCTCGGAAGAGGACGTAAGAGGAAACACACAGACTCTGAGTCTACTACATCTGATACCGACTTAGATGAGTCGGAGGGTTCCCACGGTGACCCTCTGAGGATGTCTCATTTTCAGACATCCTTGAGCTCCTCAAACAGAGGGGGAATTGGCCCTCCATTGACCCCTCCGAGGATGAGTCGGTATACCTGGAGGCTTTTGGATCCCGACCTCCACCTCCTGGGTGTCTCCGCCTTCGACCCACTCATGCAGGTAGTGGCTCGGAAGGCGTGCTCCAGATTCTGTGGAACCTGTCCCCAGGAGACCATCCAAATTCATCACGGCCCCTTCGGACAAACAGTTCCTGTCCAAAGGTGTCTCTGTGGATGCTATGGTGGCATGGCGGCCACTAAGAAGGAACTGGCGGATCCTTCAGTACCTGTCCATCCTCCTAATAAGGATTCTAGGACCATGGACAGGTATGGAAAGCGGATGTTTTCTTCAGCTTACCTTTGCAATGCGTTCGCTGAATTACCTTTGTCACTTCACCAGGCTTCAACGAGATATTCTCAAGGAACTGGGGGAAGTAGTCCAGGATCCTTCAGCTGCTGGGGCTCAGGAAAAGATTGCCTCTCAGCTAGCTATCCTGAATTCAATATCTAACTCCTCCATGCGGCTCATATCTTATGCAGCCGATGGAACGAAAGCAGGGCCGCAGGCACAGGTGTTGCTCTTAGACGCCAAGCCTGGATGCGGCTGTGTAATTTATGGACCCCTTTAAGGCGCCCTTCACCAACACCCCTTTGACGGTTCGGCTTTGTTCGACCTCAGGTGAAGGATACTTTGACCAGATGTGAACAAGACGGTAAAACTCTTTCTGCCGTTGGAGTCCAGTTTTCCATTCCTTCTAGACCATATCCCAAGGGTCAGAAGGGCCGGAAGTTGTGGGTCCGTAAAGCCCAAGGAGCTACACCGACACACATGGTCAGTTTACCCCTAGAGGCAGAGGGGTAACAATAATAGACGCCGCCCTAGAGGCAGGGGGTCCTCAGAACCAGGGCAACAGGGAGCCTCTTCCTGAGAAGCCCTTTCAGCATCCCTGAGGTGTTGCCCGACTGTCCACCCTTGGAGGCAGTCGGGGGAAGGATTTCGCTGTACCCAGTAGCCTGGCAATCCCTATCACAAGAGAAGTGGGTACAGTCGATTATATCCGAGGGTTACAAAATCCCCTTGAAAGGTTTCCCACCTCTACAATCCCTTCCAGACATCTCACCCGGTCAAAGGGATTTGGCAAAACAGGAAGTTTTAAAACTCCTGGGAAAAGAGCCATCCAAACAGTGCCGCAGACCAAGTAGGATCCGGCTTCTACTCAAGATTCTTTTTTGGTCCCCAAAAGGACGGGAGATTGGAGACCAATACTAGACCTAAGCAGACTAAACAAGTCTGTCAAGAAGGCAAGATTCCGGATGGTCACGCTGCAATCCATTCTGCCCTTTCTGGGCAAGGACAACTGGATGTGCTCGATAGACCTTCAGGATGCGTTTATCACATAAAGATTCACAGACGCCCAGAAGGTTTCTCCGCTAGGCTGGGAGCCAGTCATTACCAATTCAGAGCACTGCCCTTTGGCCTCACTTCAGCCCCAGAGTGTTCACCAAATGCATGGCGGTGGTCACAGCTCACCTGAGACGTCGAGGATTCCAAGTGTTTCCTTATTTGGACGACTGGCTCCTCTCCGCCACCTCCAGGGATCAGCTTCTTCGGTCCAGAGATTACACCTTACAGCTTTGCAAGAGTCTAGAATTTCGGTGAATTTCGAAAAATCCTCTCTGCTGCCTTGCCAATCTATCACCTTTATAGGCAGAATTAAATACCGTCAAAATGTTAGCCAGACTAACAAATCAAAGGATTCTGGACATCCAGAAATTTGTTCAGCTTCTGTTACAAAGCAACAAGGTCAAAGCCAGGTTTGTCTTGAAGGTTCTAGGCCTAATGGCTGCAGCCATTGTTCTTCTTCCACTAGCTCGCTCCACATCGCCTCCTGCAGTGGATGTTGTTCACGCAGTGGTCGTATCCACGATCTGCCCATGAGACACGAGATCTTAGTGACACAGTCTTGCAGGGCTCATCTACATGGTGGGTATCTTCCCGCTTCTTCAGCAGGGCCGACCATTTGTTCCCCTCCTCCAGTTGCCACAGTCACCACGGATGCCTCTCTGATCGGGTGGGGGCATTATCAGGGCAGGATGGTCCACGGACGTGGCAACCCATAGAATACCACCTGCACATAAATGTCCTGGAGATGAGAGCAGTGCTTTTAACGCTGCAAGCCCTCGGCGACTTTCTTCCCACAGGGACTGTTGCAGTACAGACGGACAACATGTCCGTGGTCTGGTACATCAACAAACAGGGCGGAACCAGGTCCTATCCCTTATGTCGAGAAGCTCTCAGACTTTGGCAATGGGCGATCTCTACTCAGCGGTTTCTGATAGCAACGCACATCGGCAGGTCCAACCTATTGGCGGACAGGCTAAGCAGATCTATTCTGATGCCTCACGAGTGGTCTCTCAATCAGTCTGTAGTGGATCAGATTTTTCTGAAGTGGGGCACCCTTGTTGCGATCTTTTCGCTACCTCAAAACAGCAAGTGCCCAGATTACTTCACACTATTTCCTCTTCCGGGCCAACCCTTGAGAGACTCTCTAACCCAGGATTGGCCTCGGGGACTTCTTTATGCTTTTCCTCCCTTTCCATTGATTCCACAAGTCATTCAGAAAGTCACCGTTTGAGAGCCAAATTGATCCTCATTGCTCCATATTGGCCTCGACAAATTTGGTTTCCGTCTCTACATCGTCACCTTCTGGTGCAGCCCTGGCATCTGGACCCAGTTCGGATCTTTTGATCCACCAGTCGGGTCAGCAGCACCGAGCCATTCTTTCTCTCAACCTCACTGCTTGGTTGCTCCACTTCCTTCCCTAGCCAGGCTACCAATGATTTCTGACTCAGTCAGAGACATTTTAGTATCTTCTTTAAAGTCGTCCACTAGAGCGGTTTATGCTAGCAAGTGGCGTTTTTCTATTTGGGCAAGCGCCAGAAATATTGATCCTTCACTGCTCCTATACATTCTGTTTTGGATTTCCTGGCGGAGGTTTTCATTCAGGATCGTCATCATCTACAGTCAAAGTACAAATGGCTGCTATTTCCAAATTTCATGTTGGCTTGCAGGACAATAACATCATGTCTCATAGGTTATGCAAAGCCTTTTAAGAGGAGTTTTCTCCTAAAACCGCCTGTGAAACATCCTCCTCCGCAATGGGATCTGAACTTAATGTTGGCATCCCTAATTCTTCCTCCTTTCGAACCGTCTGCTACGTGTTCTTTAAAGTTGTTGACATGGAAAACTATATTTTTGCTGGCTGTTACTTCTGCAAGAAGAGTTTCTGAGATTCAGGCCCTCTGTATTCGTTCACCTTATCTGGTGTTTCATAAGGATAGGGTTTCGCTCAGGACTAACCCTTCCTTTCTTCCCAAGGTTGTATCTCAAGCCAATATTAACCAATCTATTGATCTACCAGTTTTCTTTCCTAACTATTCTGACAGAGCTGAACAGAAGCTGCATTTTTGGATGTTCATCGTCAGCTCAGGTACTACTTACATAGGACTAAACAACTTAGAAAATCAGACCAATTGTTTGTCTCCTATGCAGGAAGCAGGTTGGGTCTTCCAGTATCTAAAGTGACCTTATCTAGATGGTTGACTTCCACCATTTCCTATGTGTACTCTCTAAGGGCAAACAACTATCTTCTAAGCCAAAAGCTCATTCGACCAGGAGTCTATCCACTTCTGTAGCCTTTCAGGATAGACTTCCCATTGACACTATTTGTGCAGCAGCTACTTGGGCCACGCCTCATACTTTTGTGTCTCATTACAAGTTGGATTTGGCCTCCAGAGATAGGGCCAGTTTTGGTTCCACTGTTCTCAAGAGTCTGTTCCATTGAGCCACCCGGGATACAGGTGCTAGGGACGCGGTCCCATCCAGCAAGAATGAAGGCGAGATTGACAACTTAACATTTAGAAGTTATGTACCTGCCATAACGTTCCATGTTAGTTGTCTTCTCTTGCCTTCTTCTCGCCCCACCCTCCTTCCCCTGGCCTGGACAGATCTTGGAGAGTTCCTATTAGATTGCTTCCTCTGGAGCATTGTTATGAGGACTTCTTTTAGGAACCATGGTTCCTAATTATATTAGGATAAGTCTTTAGCAGGGTTAGTTAGCTGCCAAACGAGATCTGAGGTAGTTCCGCCTTGCATCATGGGATATAGGGTTGCCTCGAGCTGGTAAAAGGAGTTCTCGAGCTAAAGCTAGTGCCGAGTCGGAGCCGAGGATCGGCTCCGAACCCATCCAGCAAGAAGAAGGCGAGATGAAGACTAGAAGAAGAACTAACATGGAACGTTATGGTAGGTACATAACTTCTAATTCTAGATAATTCACCATGACATAGATGTTGTTTAAGGGATTTATTATTTCTAAAACTAAAAATAGGAGAATGTCCGACCTTGTCTACCAGTCCAGGCACTTCTTGTAGCAAATACCAATGCTTTTTGACTACATCTAAGTATTGATTGATGTTACTGGAAAACTGAAACACCACTCTAAAATCATTACTAGTTCTGTTAGTATATCTTGTATTGTGAACAGCATCACCAGCATTAAAATAAGGTTTACATCTAGTGCTTCTCAGCTTCCAGGCGTTAGAGATAGTCTGTCTGTCAACTACAGGATAATATAGTTGCTTATGAGAAGAAACTACAGTCTATTAAGTTATCTAAACTTAATAGAGATAAAAACGACTTTGCAAGAAACAATGTCTTTTCTTGGCCGAAAGAAGTTAAAACTACATCTATTCAAAGTAATGGTCCCTTTAATGCAAATACTGCATCGCAGGGAAACACGACTGGCTCCTCTGGTCCTGTTTCCGGTTCTATGAATGATCGGGGAGTTATGGCGCCTGATCTACAAATGCTACAGAAGTGGAACCAGGTTTGCAAATTCCTGTTACTGCTACTTCGGCAGTTCCTACTACTACAGATGATCGGGGAGTTGTGGCGCCCGTATCTACGAACGCTATGCAAGCAGAACCAGGTATGCAACCTTCTTTTACCACTGACAAGTTTATTAATGATGTGCATCCCACTTACGCATCAGCAGTAATGCCTTCAACTTCAAATGTATCTGTAGTTAATAATACTCAAGGGCAAGAACTAAACAGGGAAACGAGTGTTTTTTTAGACAAGACAAAGAAGGGGGACTACTCTTTGAGAACAGCCCTGCCGTACAGAGCTCGGTCGAAGAGCTTTACACACAACAGCAAGACATTCAAGAGCCAGCACATGGATGTGATAGCTCATCAATCCAAAAAGAGACGCATGTAGTCTCAGACTTAGTTATAAATATTTCTTCTTTTGTGTTAAATAGTGAACAGCTTAGTGTTCTTAATAAAGGTTTATCCTTTATTCCTGCAAAGAGGGCCGACCCAGCAGAAATGTTGAAGGACTTAAGACTACTTGGCAGAAGTCTTTCCCTGAAGTGTTTGTTTCCTACAGATACCACTGCAGGTAATAAAGGACATAATATATACAGAAAACCTAGTACCTTTGTTCCAGCTTTACCAACAGGTATTCAACGATTCATAGATGTATGTGAAATTGCTTTTAGAGAATTAAACAATTTAACTGATACTAGTATGTCATTTTATAACTTGACAGTAGATGAACACAGAGCCCTGCAAGAATTACAAAATATACATTCAATAGTTATTAAGCAGGCAGATAAAGGAGGCGGTATAGTGTTAATGGACAAGGATTTATATGTCACACAAATGGAGAAACTTTTACTTGATACATACATATCAATGCCTTTCCAAGCCTACTGTTAACGCTATTATAGATAAAGTTTCTTTTTCAATTTTTGATTTACTAATCACGAATTTAATAGATGATTCACTTTTTAAGTATTTTAATGTGTATAAACCACTTGTTCCCAGGGTATATGGCCTACCAAAATACACAAAATTTGTTATCTCCACCCATGTCCTATTGTTTCAGGCACTGGGTGGTGTACTGAACCTCTCTATTTATGTAGAGGGATGTTTGCATGGTTTGTTGGCAAACTGCCATACAATATTGAAGGATACAAAGATGTTTTTACAAAGGCTTTATGATAGAATGGAAAGTGTTGATGTTAATGAGAATTTTGTCCTTGTTACATTAGACATTGAATCCTTATTCACTAGTATACCTAACACCTGGGGTGTTGACAGCGTTAGGGATTTTCTTTATGTGAATAAGTGTTTCACCAACACTAAGATACAGTTGATTTGTAGTCTCTTAGAGATTATCCTAGAGAACAACATTGTTATGTTCCAGGAGCAATTCTTTTTGCAGAAAGTTGGCGTGGCCATGGGCACTGCATGTGCAAATAGCTATGCCAACTTGGCTTTGGTCAGCTGGGAATAGCAAAATGTGTTGTCAAACAATAATCCATTCTTTGGACAAATACTTTGGTACATCCGCTTTGTGGATTATGTGTTTATGCTGTGGAGAGGGTCTGGTATTGATTTGGCACAGTTTGTGGAATATTTGCATTCAACTACTGATTTTTTAAGGTTCACTTACCATAGTTCCAACACTGACATCAGTTTCCTTGATGTGCAGATTAGTAAATCTGTTTTAAATAGTCTTTGCAGTAATATTTATTTTAAACCCACTAGAAAAAATACTCTTTTGTACAAATCCAGTATGCACCCTAGACACGTTCCTAGGAACGTGCTCAAGGGTCAGGTTTTTAGAACACTGCGACTGCATAGCAGAGATGAAGATGCAGTAGTTGCCCTATCTAATTTAAAAACAGAATTTCTACATAGGGGATACTCGCTTGCAGACATTGAACAGACTATCTCTAATGCCTGGAAGCTGAGAAGCACTAGATGTAAACCTTATTTTAATGCTGGTGATGCTCTTGACAATACAAGATATACTAACAGAACTAGTAATGATTTTAGAGTGGTGTTTCAGTTTTCCAGTAACATCAATCAATACTTAGATGTAGTCAAAAAGCATTGGTATTTGCTACAAGAAGTGCCTGGACTGGTAGACAAGGTCGGACATTCTCCTATTTTTAGTTTTAGAAATAATAAATCCCTTAAACAACATCTATGTCATGGTGAATTATCTAGAACTATTATTAGATCCAATCGGCATGGTACTTTTCCATGCAGGAATTGCAGTGCTTGTCAATTTATATATAGCAAAAATAAATATGTACATCCTACTAGGAAATTTTCTTTGTACCCTAATCAATACACTGATAGCAGATCTACAGATGTGGTCTATTATTGTTTTTGTTTTGGTGTACAATGTCCTGCTTTTTATGTAGGAAAAACAAATAGAATGCTTAAAGATCGTATTCTAGACCACCTAAGAGATATTGGTAATAATAAACCATCAAATGCTCTAGCCAATCATGTTATGTCCAATGGCCGTTCTCATTCCTTTAAGTTCTTTGTTCTACAACATATTCATAGAAACCCCAGAGGTGGTGACATTGAGAATATCACAGAGGGACATGAACAGAAGTGGATTTTGAAACTTAATGCTGAAAAGTATCCTGGTTTGAATGCTACTACTTCCTTGGTCCCTTTTTTAAAGGCTAGACATCTCAAACATTAAGATTAGCTAAGTTCTTTCAAAATTAGTCTAATGTATTTAACTATTAGTTTCCAAATATTCTATTTAACTTTTTCCTGCCTAGTATTTTCCCATGTTTTATAATGATTTTATAAGTTTTTTAAGTGCTTTCTCATGTATAGTATTTGATTCCTTCTTGTACAATGTTTTTAAGCAATGTTTTTAAGCAATGCTTTTTTTAGTTTGAGCATGAGGCTTAATTGTTTTTCACTGCTACTTAATCATTGTGTGATTTTTATTGATTAGTTGGCATTTTAGATTCTCTATTTAAACCTGTGCATTCTTTACTGTGGTGTCTGATGAAGCAACTTTGGTTGTGAAAGTGCTTACCACTTTGTACTTTGCTGTGATTAAACATTTGCTGTGTGTTATCTTGGTGCATTTTTTACTTTTTACCTTTCATTTGGATTTATTTCTGCACCAAGGTTTTACCCAACACGGTTTCTTTGGTTTTCTATTTCCTGGAATTCATTAATTCCAATGCAATGAACCAGCTCGTTCTTACCCCCACTGGAGGTAGCAACATCCTTGACCTGGTCATTACTAACATGGGCGACCATTGCTCTACACCAGTAGTCAACTTCTCTGGTTAGATCCGACCACAAACTATTCACCTTGGAAATACATATCCCCCACCCCCACCCCACCCCGAAAAGGTAACCACCATGAAAAACTTGTCCAAAGCTAACTTTTGGCTCCTAAAAACCGAGGTGGCTAACTTCACGGCACCCATGCAAATGGAGAATAGTTGCATGATCACCAAATCATACATTAATGCACTGTATGAACACGTATACAAATGCATGGATCTCGCCATACCCCATAGAACCAAGATGCTCTCCTCCAAAAATAGGAAGCCAATCTGGTGGTCCGCTGCCATAAACAAACTGTACAAAAGAAGGAGGAAACTGATGTGGAATAAGGTGAGGTCCCAAGACTGAAAAAACTCCCTTATCAGCCTCAACAAAAAGTTGAGATCCCTCATCAAATCCTCTAAAGCTAGCTATGAAAATAGAATTGCAGCAGATAGTAAAGACAACCACAAGGCCTTCTATATTTATGTAAAGAATCTCCATGGCAATACCCAGATTTGCTCTGAGCTACTGCACAATGGTACCTCCTATACCGAGCCAACAGATATTGCCAATATACTAGCAGACAGATTCAGTGCCAACTTTACTCCTCTCTCCCCTTCCAAAGACCTTTCACATTAACAGTAGATTGCCAGGCACCCAGCATTACTGCTGCACAGGTTAAAACAGCAGTGTCCAAAGCCAAGAATACAGCTTCTATGGGACCTGACAATATCCCTGGCTGTGTTATACATGAACTGCAAAGTGAACTGGCACCTCACCTGTGTGCCCTTTTCAGTCACAGCCTCACCTCAGGCTTTGTCCCTACCAAATGACGCACTGCTACAGTCATCCCTCTCCACAAAGGAGGAGCAACTACAGACCCTGGGAACTATCACCCCATTAGCCTAACGAGTCTGATATGCAAAGCTATGGAACGTATCATCATGGACCTAATAAACAAGGATATAGGGAATCTCCAAACTCTGGATCCCACACAGTTTGGTTTTGTGAAGGGTAGATCATGCCTACTCAACTTAGTCGACTTCTTTGAGTCAGTCACCAGGACTGTGGATGAAGGCAAGGTGGATCACACAACCTACCTTGATCTGGTCAAGGCCTTTCATACCATTCCCCACTCAGGAATCATAGCAAATCTCAGTAAGCTAGGCATCAACCCCTATATCACTAGGTGGGTTGCAAACTGGCTCACAGATAGAACCCACAGTGTGAAAGTAGCTGACTCCAAGTCAGACTGCTGACCAGTCATGAGTGGAGTCCCACAGGCTTCAGGGCTGGGTACTCTCCTGTTTGGTATATACTTCTCTGAAGTCCAGGCCAACACGAAAGGACTCTGGCTGTCAAAGTTCACAGATGATTGCAAGTTGGGAGCTATTATTAACTCCCCAAGTGATGTTGACATCCTACAGAAAGGCCTCACTGAGACCAACGACTGGTGTCAGAACCATGGCCTTAAGATCAATGCCAAAAAATGTGTCATCATCCCGTTTGGGAAAAACCTGGTTCCCATAAATTACCACATCGATGGTAGTCCACTGAACACAGAAGGTGTTTTAAGAGTTCTGGGAACACAGGTTGACAGCAACCTCTATTTCGACCACCACATTGCCACGGTAATCAGAAAGTCCTTTTATGTGGCACATCTCATTACTAAGGGTTTTGCATCCAGGAAGAAAGAGGTCATTGTCTCTCTCTCTACTATTCCCTCATTAGGCCAATCATCAAGTACAATGCCCCATTTGGCATGTACCTCACTAGACACCTGCAAAAACTGGAGAGGCCACAAAAGTACCTCACAAAGAGGATTCTAGGCCTTAAACACTTGTCCTATATGGACAGATTCAAAAAACTCCAACTATTCTCTGTCTCATATCTTCTACTTAGAGGCAATCTCTGCTTGACTTACAAAGCCATGTCTGACCCAGCTCTGTTAGAAATGCTACATCTAAAGAAATCCCAATCCCTCTGAGCCACACGCTCCAGAGACCTCAACGTCATTACCACTACCAACAGAATGTGCTGGAGGGACAGGTTCATAACCCAGAGACTGCCCATGGTATGGAATAGACTTCCCATACATGTCAAACAGAGCACCTCACTGGCCCTCTTCAAGAGAAATCTTGATGAGTGGATGGGAAATAGAAAATTCATCCTGGGGATCACTCCAGTGGCTCTACTTGATAGAGGTACTGGGAACTAAGGTCAGGTGGCATGATGCCAGGGTAATCCTATGGGCTAGGCTTGTAAAGGCTCCAGGGCCATTAGCCTAGTACACACCTATGAACCTACCCTCTCCATAACATATCCATAGTAACCCCTGCCTGACGACCTCATCTTTCCAGTCTCTCATAACTGTTACTTACATGTATAATTCACCTTTTCAACCTGTCATAAACATTTCCTACACTCAGCCATTCTTGGCACATACTAACTTCCTTAGTAACTCCTCAGTCATCATCCCCACCTCCTCAAATCCTACCACTTTAGGAAAGTGTAACATTCATTTTAAATCTGATTTCCACACACTTTTTATATTCCCTAAATTGTATCCCCACAACATTGCTGTCTTCACATTATTTGCAAAATTTTCTGTGGTGCAAGTGTCATACTCTGCTGCATATCACAATACGTATTTTGTCCTGCCTTGCTGACCTGCTTCTTCTGTATAATTTCTACCACTGTTAATATCAGGTAATTAAGTGCATTGTCTTTTATTTGCCAATGTAACACAATACCTTATTATGCCATTTTACTAATGAACATGATAAAGTCCTGGTTTGCTGTCAAAGCACTTCTTAACTGACAATGTTATGCTTTGTTTTCAAGGAATATATTAAATGAGATGTGGCTGTTTCTAATGGAATTTCAGGCTGTCTTTCCATGGCATGTTTCACAAGGGGAACTCGCCACTGATGTCTCAGTAAATAAAGAGTTGGATAAAGTGTAGGTGTATGGGATAGGCAGCATTAGATTTCTTATGTAATTAATGCTGCAGTCACTCTGTTAGGAGTTTAGTGAGGTACAATTTCATAGTTATCAGTAAACAAAAGTGTCATTGATTATGCGTTATGAAAAATTATTTATAAGCTGTTTAGCTTATCATTTTTGTTATTACCTTAACTTTAAAACTCCATGTCAGTGGTTATATATAGACTGCTTTTTGTTTTTCCTGGTATTTTAGCCTTCTCTATAGTTAACTTGTTAGTTTGGGTGTGGTTAATCTCTTTCTTTGGTTTAATATTTGACAGCATTACTTGTAGAAGTGTTTGCTTTTGTTTTGGATGTTAGTTACATTGCTGTGCTTGAAACATGAGGCACAAGGCCTCAAGTTCTAAAAAAAAATGCCAAAATGTAATCACAAAATTCTACCCCCAAGACACACATGATCTTGCATCATGTACATTAGGGAAGAATGTTTAAACTTGTGAGATTTGCACAAACTTCTGGAACTGTACCCTCCAGGATTGTCTCCTACCTTTGAAGTATAAAAAGAGGAAAGAAGAAAGAAAGTGAATGATTGGAGGAATGCAGACCTTCAGTGGATTCAGTTGAGTCCATCTTCTCTCCAATAGAGTCAGATTTTAATGTTCTCCGGCTTGGACAGCTCCCCCTTCTCAGTGCCAAAAAGCCATTGACAGCTAAGGCATCCTAGCTGGAGATCTCCATTGTTCCTGACTCTGCTGTGAGTGTGAGCATTCTATGAAATCTACTAGGTTGGTGTGTATCCTATTTTTGCATCTGCACTGGAACCATATTTTCAAAGGGTTGGTCAAGGCTCAAACTGAGCTGGGTGTCTTCTCTTTCTTCTCTGTTTCCTAGGGTGGCTAAAGAAGGACCCTTACTCTTCACCTAATATGCTCCTTCCCTGAGCATTGTCTTGGCATGAAAAGTTTCTCCATGCCTTCCATTTTAGATCCAGTAGTCATTCACCCATTGGTGCCACCTCCTCCTTTGGCACTGGTGACATTGACATAAATCCCTTCAGTTCTAAGGTCCACTAAGCATGAAGTCATTGAACTTGACAGGTTGGCACTAATGATAGAATTAGCCCCTTCAGTTCTGCTGACAGTGTCAGCTTTGTTTATATGTTGACTCTATCTTCACATTTTGATTGATGTTCAGACTGAGCTTTGACGTCCTCAACTTGGCAGTGACTTCTTGTGGCAAAGTTTGTGGTGAGACCAACAGCCTCAGTACCTATGTTCTCATCTCTCACAGACAAGGATTTGGACATTGTTCCAAGATAAACAATCAGTTTGATAAACTCATGGACTCTGGAGAGGCAAACACTACATTGACTTCACCCCATGATACCTGTCAACTGGGAGTCTTAGCTCTATCATTGTATCAAGAGATCACAAAACCAAAAAGCCTTCCCAGATCCAGACCACCTGGAGAAGACTCTTCTTCCACATTATTGGATAAGTGCTCTGCAAATGTCCAGAGAAAGAAGAAATGCAGGAGAAGAGTTTCCAACAGAGGCCCTGTCCCCAGACATGGATTTTGAGGAAGGGAAAATGTCTTCACTGTCTGGTTGAGAAGACCACAATATTAAGGAGTCCAGGCTCACTAACTCCACCTACACTGAAGAAAAAAATCTACCACACCTATGTCTGGGGTGGTCCCTCCTATCAATCATATGATCAATTTGACTATGGGTAGGGCTTGACAAAATCCAATATGGCTGAGTCTATCCCAAAGAAACCAGACAAGATCCTCCAGCTTCCCAAGGATAGATAAACTTGAAATGAGGCTTCTCTTATAGATTCTATTATGGTAGTTACTGCACTAGAAGACATCCCTCATTCAAAAGAGAGCTCTTAGCCCTATCCCCTAGGTAAGGATTCTCAGGCCATGGATCACATGGGGAAACACACATACATGTCAGGTACTTTTGCCATCATCAAGGATCTGAATGACCTGTTGCATATGTATATAATCTATTAATCAAATTACTGTTATTTTTTTCCCCTGACTGTTACCAGGGGTTACTCGAACTAGTGATATTGTCTATTTCATGTCTGCTTATGTCATTTGTAAATATCTCATCTGTAATATGTCTTCTTTGTTATTACTTATCTGTCTACCTTGGTAATATGCCTTCTTTGTTATTACTTATCTGTTTACCTTGGAGCTTTTCTCCCCGGGCCTCCACTGAAAATGGACATTAATCCAGTTGGACTATCCTGGTCAACAAATGTATATTAAATAAATAAAAATAAATAGGACCTATTTTCAGTGGGACATGATGGAGAAAGAGGATAGATGCATGGAAAAAGTTGCCATGCAGTGATCTGTGCCATAAACTAAAATTACAGGAAGCAATGGTGTCAAGCCTTACATCACTTTCCATGAGAGGAAGTCACAGTGCAGCAGATGCAGCAGTGAGGACAAGTGAGACAGGCTTTACAATGAGGTGGCATGCATGGCTAAGATTATGTGGCCTTGCAAAAAACTTCAAGGTTTCATTCACCAATACCCTGCTTGAGGAGTCTTCTCTTTTTGGACCAGAAGAGATGGAGATATTGCTCAAGAGTAAGCAGGAGAGGTAGGCACTTGTGGTTGTTGGGATAAAGTTCTCCAGTCCTCAGTGGAACTTTATTAGGAACCACAGGAGTGCTACAAACTTATAGTTTCACAAATCCCAGCAACCATCCTTAAAGCAACATTTGGATACAAACACAGGGGTTTCCCAACTGTTCTACCCTGAAGGCAAAAGTGGACTGCAAAACCAAGGATTCTGTAGGTGTCCCATTGGAAGTCAGCCACAGCATCCCCAAGGACTTGTCCAACTGTCCATCTCTGGAGGCAGGGGTGATGAATATTACTCACTGTAACAGAGTAATTAACCATCACACAAGACAGATGGGTACCAGACATAATTTCTAGAGGCTACACAATACCATTCACAACCATTCCTGGCCAGCCTCCTTTTTACATTCAGGCACCCAACCCCATTGGAAAGAGGCAATCAAAATAGAGATCACCAACCTCATCAGAGAAAGAGCCATCCAAGAAGTTCCATCAGACCAGAAAAGGTACAGTGTTTATTCTAAGTTCTTTTTTTTGTCCCCGTAAAGATTAACAACCCCAGCTCCGTACTATATTTATGCAGTCTAAACTTATAAAGAAAACCAAATTCCAGATTGTGATTGTGTAGTTGATACTTCCATGCCTTCTCAAGGCAGGCTGGATGTGCTCCTTTAATTTCTAGGGCTATTATCTGTGGATAAAGATTGCCAAGGCATCCAGTGATTTTCTGTACTTCAAGCTCAAAGCCAGTGATTACCAGTTCCAGGCTCATACATTTGATCTCACTACAGCCCCCACAGTGTTTACCAAACGTACAGTGGCAGTGACAAGTCACCAAAGACTGCCAATCAGAATGTTCCCATATCTGTATGACTGTCTCCTAGTTGCCTAAAACTCCTCTAAGAGATTACATAGTTTATCATTTTGTGTCTTTGGGAATATCAGTGAACACTACAAAGTCACAGTTTCAGCTATTATAAGCAGAGGTATTTATAGAATGCCACCTGAACACAATTCAAAAGTTAGTTTACCTTCCACTGAATAGAATACAGTCTATTCAGACAGCAGTGTGCCACTCCATAAGCAGCATTAGTCTTGAAGGTCTTTATGGCAGCAACTATTCACTTGGTGTGTTTTGTGAGGTTCCACCTAAGGATTTTGCAGTGGACTGTAAGGGTACAATGGCTTCAGTCATTTAATCCCATGGAACAATTTATCCAGCTGTTGATGGCATGTAATAGTCATCTCCATTAATGCTTGCAACTTCATAACCTAGAAAATGGATGAATGTTCTCCCCTCCCAACAGTCTAGTCATCACAGATGCATCTGCACTGGAGGTGGGGAGAATTGCTTAAGACAAATGGTCCAAGGGACATGGAGTCAACAAGAGGCTTCCTTCCATATAAATATTCAGGTAATGAGGGTGGTCCTTCTTGCATTACATAAATTTTACGGCGAGCTTCCCCAGGATACAGTTGCTATGCAGTCTGACAATATGCCAACAGTGTTATATATTAACAAGGGAACTTAAATACTGCCCTTTGTGTTGGAAGGCAATGAGGCCATGAGAGTGAACAATTAATTCTCATCAGTTTCTGATAGCAATGAACATCTGTTTTCAAGAAAATCATCAGTAGACAAGCTCATCAGATGCTTTCTGATGCTATACTAGTGATGACTGAGTTGAGGTACAGCATGTATGGTCCCCTGTCACTGGGAAAAGCCTTACAGTGACCTGACTGCATCCCTGCCCAACACCAAATGCAGCAATTTCTTTTCTGTTATATCTCCACATGGCAGACACCCTGAGATGCTATTATCCACCGGTGACCTTTGATGTTGCCATATGCCTTCCATATTTCCATTAATGATAATATTTATACATACAACCAAAATGTGCATAGCCAAAATCATTCTTATATCCCCCCTTTTGTCTCCAACAAATTTGGTTCCAATTCTTGTATCTTTTTCTTCTAGAACCTTTCTTTGGTCTCCTCTCCAATCTGTCTGGCAAGCCTCATCCAGATCGCCAGTCTCTAAAATTTATTGCATAGATTCAATGTTATCTTTTCCGTTTGTCTCAACTGTTGGGTATATCGGTTCCTCTCTGTACCCATAAGCCTCCTGCTTCCTGAAAGTTCCTCAGATCTCATTTGCTCCTTGTTGCTGTGGTCTTCCAGGCTTAGTGTAGTGTGGTGCTTTTTCAAACCCTTTCTTTTGTCAGATAAGGGAGATATTTGTGTTTTCAGACCTTATAAGAGTGTTTTACTTCCCTGTTGACGTGTTTCCTGTGGTTCACTATTTTCAGTTTTTTGTGAGATAGACAGCTATTAGAGTTGGTGTTCCTGCCATTCTTCTTCTCTTCCAACCCTTAATAATAGAAGAATTTCTAGGTAGAATTTGTAGTTAGTATTTGTAAATATATTTTTATTCTATTCATCTTGCATTACAGTTGATAAAGAGTTAATAAATCATAACATACAGATAATGAGGATACAAAAGAGATGAGAAAAGAAGAAAAAGAAGAAATAAAATAACAAGAAAATAATAAAAAATGAGGGTAACAATGGAATAAAACAACAGATAAGAATAGGAATACAAAAAACATAATTAATTTGCTGACTTAAACCATGCACATGCACAAAACTTTAGCAAAATGAACTCCATTTTGTTATAGAAATAGTTGATATGGGAACAGATTTCCAGTTAGGTAAAATATATCTTTTAGTAACCATAGTTGCCAGTGAAATCTTAACACAGTCAACACTTGGAAGATCTTCTATCATAGCTAATAAAAACAAATGGGGTAATAAACATGTCTTTATTCAAAAAGACTTTGATCCTTCTATGAGTTTTTATCCAACATTCATACATCTGTGGATTAGACTACCAAGAGTGCTGTAAGTTAGCATTATAAACTTTACAATGTCAACAATGATCATCAACAGAAGCGTTCATTAAACACATCATAGTAGGACTATAATGTATACCAAAAAATTTTATATTGTATGGATTTATTATGCACATATTTATGGCTATGAGTAACTGTCTTCATATTTAATAACCACAATTTTATTTTAACGTTAGTCAATAAAGATTTTTCACATTTCATTTTCCCATGGAAAACCAAATCCTTAGCCATAGTATGTACCAATTTATGTACCACAGAAAGACATTTCTTTCTTCCAATCAAGGAAACTGTAAAAGACTTTCTTATGTAAAACTTTTATCAGACCTGAACAATATTTTCATTATTGAATGGAAGCACAACTATCTGTATAACATTGGACAAAGACAAAATTTCCTTCATTTATGTAATTCACAAAGGATATCTATACACTTGACAATATAATGCATTTTATGTATAGGTATTAAAATGGAGTCTATATAATATAAGCGAACGCACTGAATTGCGAATGCTATATAATCGACCAACAATCCCAAAAAAACCCAAAATGTTGAACACATGGATCAGCGATTTTTTTCCCCAGGAAAAAAAAACGCTGATCCGTAAAAAAAAAAAAAAAAATCAAAACATAAAATAAAATGGGGGGGCTTCACCCCCAACACCGCCTGATGTTGGGGGGGCAGTGCCCCCTCACCCCCCTACTTAAATACACCAACTCCGAGATTGCACCACAGTGGAGGAAATGGCAAAGTCCCAAAAATGTCCCAGTGATTTTTTTCCCGAGAAAAAAAATCGCTGTTCTGTGCTTTCGGTATTTTGCCATTTCGCGTAATGATGTTAGACTAAACAGCATTCGAAATTCATTGCGTTCACTAAAATAATAGGGACCCATTAAAATGCTTTTTTTTAAAGCAAGAAACATCCTTATTAAACCATCACTTACGACATAAGCAATCATACATTTATGTAAATGAAAATAAGCCAAATTGGCACAATCCTAGTTGCAAGCATTTTACATCACAAACCATTCTGACACACTTCCAGTTGGAAACATTATACATCATCTATGATCTACCCAATCATTTTGAAACATTACATATTTAAGTCCTGCCTTCTTTTAACCTCATTTCTCATCTGTATGTACTGTTCCCACAATTCCCATTTTTTCCAATGTAATGTTGCTTATGTTAAATGATATATAGCAATATATGTAAAGTATAATGTATGTTAATGTTAATTTACTACAATTTGATTACTTTTGCATAAATGTAAATTTGCCTATGTCACAAGTGATAAATCATTAAAGGTGCTTAAAAATGCTAAAAAAAGAAGTGCGTTCAAGCTGCTTATTTAACAAACATATTAAACATTTATTAAACTGACTAATCAAATGATTAATTTCTAAACCAGTTTTCACTATTTTGAATATTGATAAAAATGAATAAATCCACGGGCACACATGTAGTTGCAAATATCTCGAGAAACCAAACCACCTTGATCATCAGAAACAATGATAACCTCCCAAGGTATCCTTGGAGAACCACCTCCCCATAAAAAAATAGAAATAGACATTTGTGAAGGATCATCACTTTGATAGTTTTGATAATATTCATACAATCTACTTATGAGAAATGTTTACTATCCAAAGAAGACAATTTAGAAATGATTTTTCTATAACAGATGCTGCTAGTTATACTACAAGATTTATGATAATTAGAGTGTGTTATTCCTAAAAAGGAACATTCATGAAATGTAGGGATAAAAAGGGACGACTCACTAAAATCCAAGGCAGCAGTTTTATTGTCATATAAGTGCAAAAGATCAGATTTTTGATAATTCATTGAAAATTCCCTTAAGGTTTTAGCTTTCTCAAAAATCTCACATATTTTTAATATCTTGAGAGTGAGCTGCAGCTATTATCATTAAATGATATGCACATGCAGTATTATTGACACATTTATTTATCATATATTTATCATACAATCAGTTATTAAAGCATGAATTTTGAATAATAAAGGATTTGAAGTCAAAATAAAAAGAATAGATGACTAAGGAAATTCTTGCCTCACATCAGTTTTTTATGGAGATTCTTGGTGAATGCTTACCATTAATTACAAAATATGCAAATGTTTTATTATATGCATTTTTAATGATTGACATAGGCCATAATACTGAAGGGCTCTCCATATAAAATGTCTGTTTAAATAACTGAAAGCTTTTGTAGCATCAACTTTGACCAAATCAATTTTGTATTTATCAGAAATTGCAGTATTTAAAAGAATGGCTTATAGCAGCTGAGTAGCTTCAGTCATTATTCTTCCAAGGAAAAAAACAAACTTTGAATAAACTAAGATATTATTTAAATGAGAGCTAATTTGTTGATAATAGCTTTGGCCATTATATAATAGTCTAAGTTCAAGACAGAAATTTGCTGATAATAATCATAAGAAGTTCACTTTTTACCATCTTTTTTATTAAAACAGTTTTAGCTTCTTGCATTGAAGATGGGAGTTTTCAATTTGGAATAGTAATAAATTGACTAAGTTGATACAAAAGAGGGATCATTTGATCTTTTAAAGTTGAATAAAATTCAGTTATAAATCCTTCTGGGCTTGATCCCTTAGTTCTTTTTAATAGTTTAATAGTCTCCGATATATATTGTACAGTAACAGTGATATCGTCAGGCATAAATTTAGGAATATCACTTAACAGTTCATGAATTTTTATCTAATTCATTAACGCATTCCATATTATAAATACTCTTAAAATAATTACAAATTAATGCAGATATCTGTTCATTGGATGAAAAGGATATACCATTCTCATCATACAGTAATAAGATGTTATTCCTATGTTGCTTTTTTCTGTATCATGAGGCCAATATTTTACCAGCTTTATCATCAAATAAATAGTTATGTTTGAAAGATTTTCCGCCTTTCAATTTTTGCAATTCAATTTCACAATCTCTTTTTTCACATAAAATCAGCTTCCATAACAATGGAAAAATATTCTTCATGCATTATTCTATTATAATGGTTTTTAAAGTCATGATCAGAGATTATTGCTGTTAAAGCCATATGATTGGAATAAATGTATAACATCATCCACTTAAAATGTATATTAT
Organism: Protopterus annectens; assembly: GCF_019279795.1. NCBI lineage: Eukaryota > Metazoa > Chordata > Ceratodontiformes > Protopteridae > Protopterus > Protopterus annectens. The sequence goes on along the minus strand of NC_056751.1, from coordinate 538,321,349 downwards.
GAAATAAACCATACAAAATAATAAAGTAATAATTTTTAGTAATCATTTTTAGAACATAACTTGGAAAAATGACTAATATGAATAAATTCTCTAATGTTTGGATTCTGCTTATGCCAAACATCTAATAAGCTTTCTCTTATTAACCATTGTGGTAGCAATTTCTCATGGTTAATATGACAAGCATTATTTATTTATTTTTTTATTTTTTTATTTAACATTTGTTGACCGGGAAATTATATTTTGGTAAATACAATCTGTCTAAATCAGAATCTAATAAGGTATCTCAGTCACCTTGAATAAGTAAAGTAATAATATCTAATGCTTGAATTATATTACTATCACCTAAAAAGGTGAAAAATTAATAAAGGAACCATAAACAGATATAATGGATGTAGACAAGGCCTTACATTTCGTGAAAGTAGCAATAACCTGACGTGGAAAGATAGATTTAAATTCAGTGATCCCACCATTATTTGTTTTTCAGTAGAATCAGAATCACTGCAGACCTAGATGTATCAAAATTGTTCAATGTATCTTTAATAGATGTATAGCTAGATTTTAAAAATGAGCATTCCTTATTACTAATATGAGTCTCTTGCAAGAAAACAATATATTCTGGCAGCTTTTGATATAAGTAAAAAACTTTCCTTAATTTCGAAATGCTATGTGCCTCATTAATATTTAAGGACATTATATGAAACAACATGTATATATGAAAAAAATAACATACTGTGATACCTAGTATTTGTAAATGTCTTGTGCTTAGGCTATAATTTACCTGTTATATGTGTAGATTTAGTCCTCTGTTCTTAACTGTATTTACCTACTAATATTATTATACTTTGACTTTTTTTAGCATGTTCAGCAAGGCATTAGGCTTTACAAAGTGCTACACTAGCTGACACAAAATTTCTTATAATAGATGTATTTATTATCTTGAGGTATCCCATCTACAAGAAGACTGAACTTTATGCTTCTTTACAGCTGATGGTCCTTTCGGACCAACAGTCCAAATTTGTATATAAAGGCCTTCTGCCTGCCTCACTTGGGGAACTGGCCTCCTCCCTCTTGTGTTCTTCTTCTTCCAAGAGAGCAGCAAATAATTCTACCAGAGAAATGTTGAAGTAGAAGGAGAACGAGAAAGAAAAAGATGCAGGGAAGGAATGACATATACAGATAGAAATCCAAAGAAAATGTTTCTGGATTCTAAATTACCTAAGCCATTGGATCTGATATCCACTCTCTCTCTCCTAGAAGGCAGTGTGGAAAACATCACCTGTCCTGCTTGACAGTGGAACTGAGGTTTTCTTCAAAGCTGACCACCCCTTGGCTCTAATCACTGATTCTACAATCAAAAAGATCCTTTCACAGCTCCTCCAGCTGCCTTCGATGGACTCCTCACTTAGGTCTTGCACAGTCTTTATGGATTTTGTCTGAGGAGGATGTCGACAAGATAACAGAGATGCTCATGGGGATTTAGATTAAAATGAGAGTCTTTCCCACTCACACCCCTCAGCTGGGTGCTGTGACCAGGCCCTTCCACCCATCAGATGGTCTCTTCATCCCTGATCTAATCTTTGGTTCTGGTGATTTTGAACCTGATTGTTTCCAACTAGATTCTTTTGCCGGAACCAGCAGTCTGTTCAACAAGGAATCAAACAAACTGGAGAAAGAACAAAAATAGCAATGGACAATGAAGCATCCAAAATAAATATAATATTTATTAAGACACAGTAATGTAAGCGCTTTCATACAGGATAGTACCTGTACTTCCCCAGACAAAAGTAATATCACAGAAAACCATTTTAGTTAAATACATCCTCCCAAGAAGTAACCCCACCTATCTAGAATCACATGATTAATTAATGGTTTGATTAGTTATAAACCTTAGTATTGAATGCCAAAAAAACATTGTTTTACAAATACTTATATAAGTATAAATGTATGAAATACACATATAAAAATATAAAAACATCTCTAAGAACATATGAATATAAATAGTCCACAATATATTATATAAAGATCATAAAAAAATATCTAGAAAGTTAAAATGTAAATCTTTATAGAATGTGCTGTGTCATTAATATGAATCCCTATCTAATAAGGCTCCTAAGTTTTAATATACATGCTATAGAGCATATGTCATTGAAGCCTGGATACCTAAAGGCATCACATCTAAGTTGCCACAGGAGCTCACATCTTTCCAACCATAAGGGGATAGGGCTGCCTCTTATGGAACCAGTTACCTGATCTATAACACTAAACTCAAAATTATGGTCTGGATAGTTTACTATATGCTTGGCAAGGGCATTTTCAATTTTTTTATTTTTTATGGCATGACTCACATTTGAACATACCCTTTATTCTAGAATTGCTAATCTTTTTAATGTCCAATATTGATTTCAATTTTTGTCCCCTTCTAAATATGACCATGGGTTTAATTGTAATTCAAGGAGCATTATTTATTGTGCTAAGTGTAAAATATGCCCCGTCTTCTATATAGGAAAGACAAACAAGAGACTGAGGGATAGGGTGTATGAGGATATATATGCCATAAAAAATAAAAAAGTTGAAAATGCCCTTGCCAAGCATATAGTAAACTATCCAGGCCATAATTTTGATTTTAGGGTTATAGATCAGGTAACTGGTTCCATAAGAGGTGGCCCTATCCCCTTATGGTTGGAAAGATGTGAGCTCCTGTGGCAACTTAGATGTGATGCCTTTAGGTATCCAGACTTCAATGACATATGCTCTATACAGCATGTATATTAAAACTTAGGAGCCTTATTAGATATGGATTCATATTAATGACACAGCACATTCTATAAATATTTACATTTTAACTTTGTAGATATGTCTTTTTACAACCTTTATATAATAATATATTGTGGACTATTTATATTCATATGTCCTTTGAGATGTTTTTATATTTTTATATGTGTATTTCATACATTTATTCTTATATAAGTATTTGTAAAACAATGTGTTTTTTGCATTCAATACTAAGGTTTATAACTAATCAACCCATTAATTAATCATGAGATTCTAGATAGGTGGGGTTAATTCTTGGGAGGATGTATTTAACTAAAATGGTTTTCTGTGATATTACTTTTGTCTGGGGAAGTACAGGTACTATCCTGTATGAAAGCACTTACATTATTGTGTCTTAATAAATATTAGATTTATTTTGGGTGCTTCATTGTCCATTGCCATTTTTGTTCTTTCTAGAGCCAGCAGTCTGTTTGGCTTTGACCCTAACAGTATCCCTTACCCATTCAACTCTGAAAGCATCATATCTTGGGGGTCCCAGGGCTCAGAGAACAGCATTTCCACATGGGAGTTAGGTTCAACTTCATAGACTCTTGGATTCATCCCTTCCCCTTAGTGCATTGGTACAAGATAACTCAGCTCTGGTGTCGGCTTCTGTGCTGAACTGCTTTTTGAAAGGGTCCCTTGGCAGGATATTCACTTCCTATAAGAATCCCATCGGAACTGTCCCAGCTATCTCCTAGGTGGTACATTCAGTAAGTGAAATTATCAACATAGTGCCTCAGCAGGCATGGAAGGAGCCAGATATGTTGAAGACCATACCCTGCAAGCCAAACAAGATTTTAGTTTCCCCTTGGGACAAACCTCAGTGGAGGAAGGGGTCCTCTGTAGATGCCATCACGGGGGTGGTGACCACAAAGAAGAAGCTTTCAGAGGAAAGCTCTTCTCTTTTTTCCTGAACAGGGAGTCTCTAACCTTCAACAGGTTTGGAAAGTAAACTTATGATTCAGAGAAATATGCCTTATGTGCACTGAACTATTTAGCACAACTAAAGAGAGTGATGAGGAAGCTGACCAAAAAAAAATCTCTCCAAGTTTCTCTCAGATGCTGTGACAGCAGAGTCCAGAAAAATGGTTGACTTCTAGTTGGCAACCATACAATCCATTTCAAAGGTGTCCTTGCACCTGTTGTTGAATGCAGCTGACGGCACATCTATAGTAGGAGGCACTGGTATTGCTCACTGCCAGTGTGTCTGGATGCATCTGTGTGACTTTGTGAAGAACATCAAAAGATCCTTTTGAATGCCTGGTTTTGATGGTTCGTCTTTGGGATGAAAGTTAAAGACACATTTGCTTGAGGTGAATAAAACATTAGTCATTGGTATCTGCTTCTGCACTCCTCAAAGGACTTTCTCCTAGAACCACAAAGCTGGCAAGAGGATATAGGTCCATATATCTCAGGGTTTTGTACTGGTCAATTCTGTAGACCGATCCCTCAGGGGCAGAGGAGGGAATAACCACCATGGACGGCAGCCCAGAGGCAGAGGTGATCCAAAGCATCAGGGATTTAGCGGCCCTTCAATGACAAACCTTTTCAGCTCTACTGAAAGGTTACCCACTGCAGCACTCTAGAGGCAGATGGGAGATCCTTATCTCTGCACCCTTACCACCTGGTCAGCCACCACTCCCAATTTCTGACTGCAGAGAGTCGTATTTAGGGAGTCTGTCATTTACTTTATTTGCCCACCACATAAGTAATAAAGAAAGAGTCCTGATGTTCCACTCACACAAAGGAAGGCAGCAACTCAAGGAATCACAAAGCTGCATGACAAACAAGTCATCCAGAAGGTCTTACCAGACCAGGAAGGATCTGGAGTTGACTCAAGGTTCTTTTTTGTTCTAAATTAGAACAGGGGATTCAGGCCCATTCTGGACTTCTGCCACCTAATCCAGTTTTTAAAACAGACAGCTTTTTGATGGTTATGGTTCAGTCCCTTTTGCTTCTTTTGAGGAAGCATGACTGGATGGTGCTCACTGGACATACAGGATGCCTGCTATCATGTAAAAATAGTCTGGCAGTTGAGAAGGTTCCTTTGCTTTCATCTGGGAACCATTCATTTCCAGTTGAAGGCACTGCCACCACAGCCCCCTGAGTGTTCACCAGATAGATGGCAGTGGTAGCAGCATATCACACATTGCAGGGATTCTGAGTGCTCCAATATCTAGATAACTGGCTCATAACCACTGCCACAGGGGATCTGCTAGTTTGAGCCAGGGACTCATTCCTTTAATTATGCTGTCAACTAGTAATCATGATCAGTCTGAAAAAGTACAAATTACTGTCCAGATGACAGAGTTCATAGGATGCTACCAGGATGCCACCTTGCAGATAGCCAAACTTCTGGAAGCCAGGTTAGCCAGTATACATCATCAAGCTTCCTCAGTTTGGTCTCACCAAAATTCCACAGTGAGATCCACTCAATTTCTTTTGGGTTGCATGGTGGGATCCATCACCTTTGTTCCTCATGCCAGATTTCATATGAGGCTGTTAAAGTGGACCCTCTCTTTGTGTTTGTCTGTTCTGCACTATCCTATGAAATTTCCACTCAGTTTCACAGATGTATGCATACAACATATTCAGTGATGGTTAAGTTTTCCTCTAGTCTGTCTAGGTCGTACTGTTATTCTTCCTTCCCTAGTAGCCATGGTAACCACAGATCCTATTCTTCTGAAAGAGGGAAACATTTAAAAGGGAAATTGTCCAGGGCACATGGTATACAACAGAATGCATTCTTCACATCAGCATTCTGGAGATAAGGACAGTCCTCCTAACATTACAGGCCTTCCAGGACTCCATCCTCAAAGGTGTGATTTCAGTTCAGCTAGACAATATGTTGGTAGTCTGGTATTTCAAGAAGCAAGGAGGATACTGCTTGTATCCTTTATGTTAGGAAGACACCATCTTCCCAGTGCTTTATGGTGGTAAAACATATCTCAGGGAATTCCAATGTATTAGCAGACAAACAGAACAGGCCCATTTTTCTGCTGCATGAATGGTCCCTCAGTCAGTCGACGGCTTCCTAGATTTTCAGATGCTGGGGTGAGTCTTGCTGTGACCTAATTATGACCTCATCCAACACCTTGTGCAGCAGCTACTTTGCCCTGATTCCCCAGGAGGGAGAGTCCACGAGAGATACTGTAGTCTACACTTCACCACTGGGTTTCCTTTATGTTTATTCACGGATGCCCCTCATAAACAAGTTTCTGCAGAAAGTGGCCTGATGCAAAGCAGAGGTGATCCTCATCATCCCCTTTTGGCCTCAACAGATATGGTTCTCCTTTCTATGGCCCCACTTGGTTTGCCCTGTCTGGGTGCTGGACCCTCTTCTAGATTTGATCTCTCAGCCATCCAGCAAGCATTACCCAGACATCACAGCCCTGAAGTTAACATCTTAGTTTCTCCACTTCTGGTGATGGTCACACATTCCAGGCTTTTATCCATCATGATCAACAATTTATTTTGCAAAAATCTTCTACCAGGAATGTTTATAGAAGTAAGCGCAAAAGATTTTCCATCTGGGCATCTGCTAATGACCTGGATCCATTTTGGCTCCATTATCATCAATCCTAGATTTTCTGACAGAAGTGTTTCATGCAGAAGCTAGCTACTCCACCATCAAAGTTCAAGTTGGTAGCTATTTAAAATTTTCATGTAGGTGGAGACTATACTTCTGTTGTCTTATTGAAATTATCTAAGGCCTTTTTGTGGGGTATGTATGTGATCCCAACACTGCTAAGAAACCATATGAATACTTCTACTATAGAATCTGTAAACATGCCTACAAAGTAGGGTTACCACCTGTCCCACTTTGCGAGGGACAGTCCCTCTTTGGGCAGTTGTGTCCTGATAAAAAATTGTAAAAATGGCAAATGTCGGACAAAATTATTTCCTATATTTTATGTAATAGTTGCATAAAACAGTTATTATGTATCTAAAATACCTAAATGTTATAAGAAACAGAATAAGCAACTAAAATGCTACAAGAATAAGCTTTTATTTAGGTAAAAAAGTTAAGTTCTATCCTGATGTTTGTACCAAAAATGTCCCACTTTGGCCATTTGAAAAGGTGGCAACCCCACTACAAAGTCCATTACAATTCTAGGAATTCTTCAATAAAGGCTGTGTGCTTTGCCTACAGGAAGTTTCTGAAGAACAGTGTTTACAGCTTCTATATTTGTTTATTTATTTATTTGTTTGTTTGTTTATTTTTCTACACAGTCATTTATTTTTGGCCAGGTAGGGGCACTGGTCCATCAACAATTTTCAGCCATGAACTGTCACTTTTGGCAGAAAAACAGTGTTGCAGTATGTGTTAACAAACTCCAGAACTAAAGCTAAAAATGTAGTAGAGGCAGTGTTCCCCACTGATTACCCCATTGCAATAATTATGATATACTTTTTCCAACCTGGAAACAACTTTTGTGTTAAAAATAACTCTTCCATGTTAATGTGTATCAAAAAGTAAGCAGCAGCAGTGATTTAATGGCACTTATATCCATTGCAAAAACTGCATTAGTTTGGGTGACTAACTAGCTATGAATAAAATTCAGATAAGTACTTTATTTCTCACTTCCAAAGGAAGATGATTCCAGTTTCCAGATGCTATTTTAGAGAAAGTTCTTATATGCTGGGTGTATAGCTTTAATGCTAATGAGTTAGTCACAAGAGGCAGCTTGTCATGTGATAACGCATTTACCTTCTTAGGCTTGAGTCTCACAGCAGTTTCAATAGATACATCGCAAGGAGTTTACCATGCATATCCTCATGTCATACCAGACAAATGTAACACAGTGTACAGAAGAAGAGAAATGTTTACAAGACTGGAAGAAAAATATCAGCAGAACGTAATAAATATATTTAATTTTTCAAGAGTTTCTGTCCTTAATACAGTTTGTTGAAGAAAATGTGGTTCTTGTGCAACCCCCTGAATTTCTCACGCAGCAAGAACATGTGACTGAGAACAAGAAGCTTTGGAAAAAATATGAAGCCTAAGGGAAGGTGGGAATGAATGCTGACCGCTAAAAAAGAAAACATATATCTATATGCTTGAAACAATGCAAAATGTTTACTGTGGTTGTTTTTTTTTAATAATGTGTACTTGTCTCATTGTATGAAGAAAAAAATCTAATATGTTCCTCACTGTGAGTGGATTTGCCATGAAGCCTGTGCATCATTCTTACGTGTCACTGGGGAAACTCATACTTTCCTTAATAAAGAGAAAAGTGAGAGAGCAGTACTTAGTGACAAATTCAGAAATTGTTGGGCATCAAGAATGAATATGCCATTTATTATACATTTGCTGTTTACAAGGCCGAGAAGGAATATGCCATTTATTAGACATTTGTTTTAACAACAGTTTAGGGTCCTATAAGACAAATGACTATTTTACTCAACTGCAGAATAGACCCAAAGTCAGATTTAAGTGAATTGTATCAGTCATTAATACAAGATAGAATAATTTGTGGTATAAGATATGATGAAATAAAGGTCTGCCTATTACAGTAAGCTGTGAATGAGTACACAGCAATCAGATTAATTGAAGTCAAAGGATGTGTGCAAAATACAATATGAGTGAAATGAATATATAAAATGAGGAATGAAGTCATGATATGTTGTAAGAGGGTTGTATCTATAAATGAAAGCTATGAGGCAATTTACTCTAACAAAGGGAAGACTCAAGCTGGAGGGCAGTTAAGTACTTGCATCAGATTTATTGTACTTGTCCTCTTATTAATATTGACCCTTCTCCTGGGACACTCTGCTGACCTAGTTATGTCAGAAGAGCATTCTGGAAGTATACTGTACTCATTCATGTAAGGGATGAGGTTCTACTTCATGACCCTGCATTTCTCTGCTCATGCCTGTACATAAAAAATGGGAACAACTGCAATAAGGTGCATGCAGAGGTGTCACTCACTTGTGTACATGAAGCAACCCCCCACCATCCCACCACTCAAGTTCTGTACTTTTAAGAGCTCACTTCACTTTTGAGAATCTAGGCATGGTAAAGCACAGTGGGAAACCAAACAGTATGTGCTTGAGAGACAGCCCAGATACTCTGCAGAACCATACCAGTGTCATCCTGTGTTATTACACTGGTTTGTTTATTGGCTTAGGAAACTTCCCGTAGAGTATCACATGCAAATAATTCCTGATGATAAAATCCTGATGATATCATTGTCATGAGTGATGCTACCAAAAGCATTGAGAAATGAAAGTTATGTAACTACCCTAACAAAAGATGTGCATGAGCAAGTCTACCCTTATCAATATCAGAACGAAAGCTATTAGGCAACTCAGGACATTAAACTTGCCCATGTCACTTAGCCCATCCCCATTTACTCAGAATGCTGTACATTAAACCTTCCTGTCTAAATTTCAAGCTTGTCATGCAAACCATAGTATTTAGTAAAACCCGTGATGTCTAGGCTGCATCATCAAGATGGATGGGGAAGGTGGGGTGGATGTTAACAAAGATGCACTTAGGCATCAAGATTTACCTGCATTATGGTGAGTATATCATTTTTTATCAGGTATAGACAAGCCCATCCTTGTCAACACCAGGACAGACTCCCAAGCTTCTCTTCTTGGGTGGCCTTCCTCATAAGACCATATCTCAGGTCAGTATGGCCCCAAAGGAAAGCCTAGAGCTAAAAAATCACACACAGCATACAGTGTCTTGCAAAATATTTACTGAAGAGCAAGAACCTACATCAAAACCATCAGCCAAGACTATCCTGCAAGAAAAGGCTCGAGAAGTAGTCACTGCTCTAGTTATGTGCACCCTCGGCTGGGAGGGCAAGGTCATATCGTATTTCTTGTAACTTCATTTTATGCCATTGGTTTAATGCTTAACTAGTGTCACATTCCACACTTTAGGATCAAGTTTTTTTTTCTAACTTGAATGAGACAAACAAACGGGAGCCATTCTTTTTTATTTAAACACCTTTATTATTTATTAAACTATCACTTAAGAAGGGCTGCGGGTATAAAGGTTCACAAAGAATCGAAGCCTGAGCAATGGAAACAAAATATGATGAGGCCTAAATGAAGTTATGAAAATGATTTGGGACTTCTGCCTGAATTTTTATATGAACTTCAAAGTAAGAGAAAATGGGGACTTCTAAGAACGACTCGGAGGCTATTTCTGGATTATAATGTCCCTAGGATATTCTCCAAACATAAAGAACAGGAAAAAAAGTTGATTCATTTGGTGATGGTCAGGGAGCTAAAAACATCACAGCAAGGTTTCCATCAGTGACACAACAGCTTCCTTGTCAGTGATGACTGTTGGACAGATTGTGATATACAGCTGGCAATGACTGTGCCTTCCCAATAAAGCACTGACTTCCAAAGGAGATGAGTCTAGAGTCAGAGAGTGATTTGTTGACAAAGCCAGTTTTCACACACTGACTGACTCAGCATGGATGATAAGAGTGAGTGTCCCTCTTGCTTCTGTTTTTTAATACTTTTATTAAATTATCACTTAAAACATAGGCACACATATATTAACAGAAATGAAAACTGACGTGGCTTTATTGTTTTTTCTGATTTTACAAGTTGTTGCACATTTCGCACACCTGTTGTTTTATAGAAAAGAAAACAAACCATATTAACATTTTTTCATTTACACATAATATACATAATTGCCACATTTCCTGCCTTCCCTTAAACCTCACTCATCTGCCTGAAAATTCTAGTTCCTTTATCCCTTTTACAACATTAAATACTTTATAGTTTGTTTAGTTTTTGATTTCCATTGTTTTTCTGCAGCAAATAAAATTACAGTTAATAAGGCATTGCTATGTCTAGGCACTTCAGATACCAGGTACCAGCTCAAAAGATTAATTTCCTTAGTTAAAGCCATTTGGTTCTCCAATATTGCAGACTGGGTATTCTGTGAGGAATTTTTAAAATTAGCCAGTTCATTACATTCCCAAAAATATGTTTCCAGGTATCACTTTCTTCCCTGTCACACCTCCAACATTTGCTATATACATGATGAAAAATCCTTTGACGTCTGCACAGGGTATAAAAATATCTATGCAAACACTTCCAAGCAATAATCCTAAACCTTCTGGACTTTCTTTCATACCTTTTCCAGTGTCTCTTCCCAATCTTTTCGAACCTTTGTTGATTGATACTTAAAGTTATCATGCAGTATTTTATATGCCCTACTAATTATACCTTTATAACAGCAGCTTCTGTTCTAGCTTCATCAAAGAACAACAACCAGAGCAGGTGTTTCACTTTAGTCTCCTCTGTCCCTTTCTCTTTGTCTATACTGTTATGTTAATCCCTTGTATGGAGGGCATTCTGTAACCTGCAGTCCAAATGCCTTCTTGGCCTCATCCCATCATATTACCTTTTCCTGTCTAGTTATTTGCTCCCAATATCTTGGTTCCTTTGCCAGTTTTCTGCCCTTGTCTCTTGATATACCAAACCAGTGATGTTTTGGCATCAACAGCTATCATACCTTGGGGCAATGAGTCCTGAATAGCTTGACGAATAAGGAGGAGGATGGCTTTTTTCAACAAAACATGAGTTTGCAAACTTGGCCTCTGATGGTGTCCATACACATTAGATAGTCTGTCCTTGAAAATGCCTCACTTCGCTTGGGCAGAGACATCCATGGTGACAATCACTAAACGGGAAGGAATTTGGGCAGGATTGTCTGTATTCATATATGAAGTATGTGACCATGTCATTATTTCAGTAAGATTTCACAACATAACAGTTTTGCATATCAGCAAAGACAGAGGTTTAGCTTGCTAAAATAAAACGTATAAAACTGATTATACCTTTTTTAAAATTTCAGATTAATGAAGCTAAATATATTTTTATTTCTTTGCTATTTTCCATTTAGCTACAACAACTCCAACAACAACTACAAGTAAGTCTGGCCTTTTCTTAATAGTCTAAGAAAGTACTCTTAAAATTGCTAACTTGTGAGACACCAAGAACTGTCTTCGTCTTTTACAGATTTTTGATTAAGATACAGACTATACAGTCTAAACATCTAGACTGTAATTTAATCTCACAGTACTGGTTTGTAATCTCACCCTTAGGTAGACATGCTTAGCATTTTGAATTAATAATTTTTAAGAGAAAAAAACAGTTGATATTAAAACTAAGAGAATCATGAGATTTGCTGTACCTTGTCTAATCATTCTACAGCAGTGCAGCCAAACACAAAAATAAAAGCCATGACCAAAAGCAAAATTCAGGACATTATTGCTCTTTGTGGGGTTTTCCCCCTATATCCCAATGCCAGAGCAGTGGCTTCTCCCTGCTACTAAATATATACAACTGCCAGCTTAGTCATCCCCAGAGGAAGATGTAATGTTTTTGTCGTAGTTTTTTAAATGAGCATTCTTTTGCTGAGGCGCTGTGTTGACAACACTAATCCCAACTGATCAACCAGCTGTTTACCTTGTCTGCATAAATAAAACGAGAAGTATATGAAACAAAAAATTATAATAATGCTTCCTTTCCACACCCAACATTGAGAAACTGCACCAGCCTTTGAGTGTCTAGGACTTACAGTGTGGCTGTGTTGAAAATTAATCATCAGGAAGACTACAACTCTCAGACATGTTCATACATATTCATAAATCTTGTTCACAGTTGAAGAGGTAGAAAATTACTAATAAGGTACACCATGAAATATTGGACTTGAAGCCTACTTAATAACATCACAGTTAAAGAGGTCAGTATAGTAATGTATGCTAAGCATAGGCGCTGGAACCATAGAGCGAGGGGGAGGGAGTGCCCCCCCAACTTTTACAGCTGTAAGACCTATAGGTAGACCCAGCACGCTAACGTAAATACAAAAAAGTGCACAGAAATAACTATGTTCCACATCAAGCTTCCTGCCAGAGTCACCCACGGTAAGGAGAGATTTTATGTGTTTTTGTTTTCCTCCAAGGCTGTGCTCCGTTATGCTTATATTCAGGAAGGCTGTTTGTGAAGGCTCCATTGCTGCTTATATGCAGGAAAGCTGTTTGTGAAAAGGCTCTGTTGCTGTAAAAATTGAAAGCAAACTAGATTGATAAGTTTAATGTTTCAGTACTTAATTATCTACGCCCCCTCAGGTATTTAGACCAGTAAGGACTTTGTTAACCTTTGCAATGTGCCTCACTAGTAAGTGCGCTGACTACTTAACTTAGGCAATTTGCACCCCTCCGTGTTTGCTTTGCTTATTATCTTGTTCATTTTCAGGAGAGTTATGACCCATTGTTCTAACAGACTGGCTTCATATTATTTTAAAAGAAAGTCTTGTAAAAGTCAGTATTTTCTTTTGGCAGATAACACACACTTCTGTGTTTTAGCTGTGTCTGATTCTAAAGTAAGGAAACTGAACTGGGAGTACTGACTGGCTTTAATGAGCTGGGCTTAGTCAACAGCGTGCTAAAGTGGCGCAGGTGTCACATGAGGGCTTTGTCCATAGTAGGCTTCAGGGGGCACTGCAGATGCTTGTTTACTGATCCAAGGCTCAGGTTATTATGGGTAAGTTGGAAAATCAGATGGATATGATCGAAAATGATGCAGCTAGCAGGCCAAGGCAGCATGGATGGTCGTTCAGGGAGTGGGCAATTGTGGGCTTGGTGATTTTTTTATTACTTGCATTTCTTACCCTTCTCATTGTATTTGCCAGCTGCGACAGTGAGTGGAAGATCTGTGTGTGTTTTCCAATGAAGTAAATAAATATTAATTCTGCAGAAACTTTTCTGTAACTGCCAAGTAGCACCCCCCATGTTTGCTTACTTGTGAATGGCAACACTTAACTAAGAAGTAAATGATATGCATCGAGTAAAACCTTGGAACATAAGTTGCTAATTATGAAAAAAATGTATTTAGACCGAAACTTAGTGGTATTAGAGTCCTATGATGGCTATTCTTATGTGATTTTTACTTACGTCTCAGTCTGCACTCTGAAGCCACTGTTATTTTGTTTGGGTAATGTTATTTGTGGGTGCACTTGGTGGTGTATTAAAAGTTCGAGCGAACACAAATCTGGGAATGAAAAGAACAAAGTCTGATCCGTTATGATGAATATACATTCACTGGTGTTATCCTGTCTGGAATCTGAACCCCTGCCGTCCTTAAACTGCTGTGGAATATCCACTGGTTATAAATGTCCATTTTAAAATGCTATGGTGCATCATTTTGGTGACATTCTACAAATTGCATTAAATTGGGCAACCCAGATTTGGCCGTAGGTAACATTAAAAAGAAAAAAATACACCTTTGTCAGTTACTTTCTCGTTATATATGCTCCCAAACTCTCATAGTATCCTACATATGCAGAGAGGGGTAGGTTGGTGGCATACCTCACAAATGTCCAAATTGTCGCCTCGGGTTTTTGGTCTGTTTCATGTAAATATGTGATTTTCTGGCAAATCACTGAAAATGTAGTCACTAAATTGCGTTCTTTGAAAAAATGTATTTGGTCACATCTACTTACATGTAAAATGTGTTCTTTGTATTGACTCTATTTTATACATTTTTGCACCCGTTTTGCAGTTAATATGCATGAAATCCACACTATATAGCTGGTGGCTTTGTCTTTATGAAGTGGATGGACTGCATCATATAAGATTAGAAAATTATGTAGTTAGCATAACAATATGTCTTCATGATCCATGTGTGTCCATTTTAACAAACCTTCCATTTAAAATCTACCGTCTCCAAACCAGCCTTTTGATAATATCTGACACCTTTAAGAGGGTAAGATATGAGGTATTCTTAGATAGAGCTGCTTAGTATTTGTTAACTAGATCTTATAAAACTTGATATTGAGAGAAGTGAAGAAATAGTCATTATTGGAGTTAGGGAAGGAACATGAGCTATGGGAAAGTGTATGATCTTAAATCACCTGAAGTGACCAATCCTTCAGTTTGAAGTAGGTCAATATGGATCATGAAGATCTATTGTTATATTACATATATAAATTTTGTATTCAACTGGTTCATAAATGGCAATCTTCTACTCAAGTCATCAAAAACAAGTGCTTTGCTGTACAACACTATCCAGTACAGATCAAAGATCCATTTAGTGTCCCATCTGCCACATCTCATACTACATGTACCTTATATTTTTTTCACCAACTCCTCCTTTCCTCTGCATTCTCACAATGATGTGAAACTTGTAAAAAAGTATTTACATAGTTAAAATTTGCATTTAAAATCACCAGATTGTTTTACATCAGACTCTTAAGAAGTGTTAAGGAAGTACTTCTCCAAACATGGCAGTACACTTTGTTTCTTACAACCTTGTTCTGTCTTCAGAATATCATAACACTTCAAATAGCATATAAAAGGTTATCACTTCATGGATCTAGCAGAAAATAGACTACCAAGACAATATAACTGTTTCCTGTTTGTTGAAAGAGATATACTTCTGTATGCCACTTTGCTCTACAAACTAATTAACCTAAACTTCAATTCTCCTGTAACCCCCAAACTTTCCTCAGATAGCAGTTCTTAACTGCAAGATGAAAATATCTCATGCTTCTTAATCTATGCAGGCCTAAATTTACACAGCCCTCTACAAAAAGAGCATTCGCTAAACTTCTTGCAATCTGGCACAGCCTACTGCCTAAAATTAGACTTCTCTCATTCTTCTGGCACATTGCAAAAAGTTCTGCACACCCACCTTGTTAAATATGTTTCATACAAATGCCTCCCAACAAGCTGTCCATTATAACTGTTCAGATGACCTCCCTTGCCCTACATTCTGCTGTACTGCCTCTGTCCCACAAATGCCTTCCTCTCTCTGTCTCATCTTTATCTTTCTTTCTTATCCTGTCCTTGATTTGTCTCCAGCTGCTTCATTGTTAATTAAATATGGCTTTGTATTATAAAGCTTTTATACAAATTTACATTTTTAAATAGTTTAATATTCCATGTAGTGTTTTTGCAACACATATCTTAAACCCTATTAAATATTTCTGCTTTTATCTTTACACATTTTTAAATGCCATAGTTATTCTAGAAATAGTGGCTTTCAGTTATATACGTTTTTATATGGATGTTATTTGTATTTTCTTTTAGTGTATATTGTAAAACCTCTTATTTTTGCATGTATCTTTGCTCATTTTCCCATCAAAGTATGTTAGCTTCATAAGATGCTGTCTAAAATATACAGTCTCTTATTGTATACACTCATTTAATTCATTTTACTAATTACCATGATTGCACTGTATTAGCTGTGACCTGAATTGGATCAATGGTTCTGAAGGGTTTTTGAAACAGGTGATTAAGGCCAGTTGAAAAAGTAAATAAATATATAGAAACAGAGACATATAGATAAAAAACTGATGTTTAGATAGATAAACAGATCAGTAGTTAATACCATCTGTTACATGAAAGAATCAGATTACAATTTTACACATGCATAGGGACTTCATTTTACAGAATTTAGTTCAAAAATAACATTTAAATTAATTGAGCAATATTTTGTACTAGCATGACAAAGATTATCATATGAACATTAATGCTCAGTGGATCAATTTCTCTTATAAATATTCTCGTGGACATGAGGCAGTTGATTATGCTGTAGCTGTTTATTGTCTCAAGAGATTGTCTTGTTTATCTTTATCATATCACTAGCAGGTGAAAAATATCACTATCCAATGATTATTATTAATATGCTTAAGTATGTTTTCAAAACTCCTTTAGTGATGGCCCCTCTTTTCAATAAACTGTGTTCAGTAGAAGTCACCTGTTGAAATACTGTGAATTTAATGTTTGAGAAATCATGTGCGCTATCATCATCTGAATTATAGTTACACTGCAGCAATAACTGAATATATGATTATGAGTATATGTACACTAGATGATCCCAGATACAAAAGTACTTCAGGTTGGAGAAAAATGCCTTTATCATGAAAAAATGTAAATGCTAACATAATATTTTGTTTTTAGATTCAAAACAGGTCACTTTGATCTGAAATGTGTCAGTAATAATTCTCCTGTGTGAAACTATAGTTATCATAATTATTTATTATTCTTATTTTGAAACAGACCATTGAGTTTACTTTTTTGAAACCAAAAATCAACTGTATTTTATGATATTTCAAAAAACAGAGTAGAGCTAAAAATACATATAGCTTTATACAAGTAGTTCATTTTAAAGCACAAAGATTATATACTGCAAAATTTTACAAAACTGCAAGTTAAGCATACTTTGTGTTTTATGTAACATTTCTGTTAAAAGTAATTTTGGAAGGCCAAGTGTACTATGGTAAACAGTAAAAGTGTTTTACTTCCAGAGGTAATTTTTTTAATCTATTTTGCAGAGAAACCTACACAATTTGACTGGACCACTACAAAAGGTAAAACTCTATGCATTCAATGAATTAGGATATGGATGTCTGATTTAAAAACATTAGCAAACTATCATTTTAGGTAAGCAGGAAGTCATAACAGCATGTGCAGGTGCTGAGAATTGATCAGCATAGGATGAAGGGTACATTTTGAAGCACAAAATCAAACCAAGTGTCAGCTGTAAGCATCCAAGACACTTAACTGTTATTCAGTCTGTCTGAGAGTTAATGCATTTCCTGGCTGTTAGCACAGACAATTAAAGTTCTAAGCTGTTTACAATTTCCTTCCTGTAATCAAAGGTACAAGGTTGGATTCCTTCTACCTCCATATACCTGTTGAGTGACTCTGGACACATAATTTACTAGACAGTGCTCCTGGGTCACCAGTGAAAAGAGAAACTTTGTCCAATGCACTTGCCATTTAACAAGTACATTAAAAATGCTCCCTGGAGTAGATTATGGTAGTTTTATTATGGGCTGTTGGAAATGTAAACAG